>NC_133665.1:117613384-117913384 GCF_037893015.1 Macrotis lagotis
TGGCCCTGGAGTCAGAGTACCTGGGTTCAATCCGGCCTCAGACACTTAATAATTACCTAACTGTGTGGCCTTGAGCAAGCCACTTAACCCTGTTTCCCTTGCAAAAAACAAAAAAAAAAAAACACCTAAAAAAATCAACCCCAAACACAGACCTCCCATACATGCATACATGGACACACCCAAGCATGGACACACTGCACACACACACACACACACACACACACACAGCACACACATGTATCAGAAATAACAGTAAGAAAACTCTCTCCTCAAGTTGGTGGAAGATTGAGCAGATGCTAGGAGCACACCCAAGGGGAGATCCTTCACCTTTGCAGACATAGCCCACCAGCTTCTTCCATGTTGCAGCCCTGTTCAGATTTCAGGATCTCCTCCAGCTGAAGGTAGCGGTTTTGATTCTCATCTGCCACTGCATATCATGTATATGTTTGACTTCTTAGAGAACACTGGACTCATTCATGGGGGTCCATGTGCTCCTCTGGTTCTTCCATGGTGACAATTTTAGCACTGATTACTTTTTCAAATTCCTTCTTGTCTTTCATCCAGTGATCATCAATGCCCTGGGTTTACTGGTTGTAATGCAATTTGTTTTATTTTATGAATTGAAAATCTTTATTGTTGAGAAGGGTTGATAAGTTTCTGCAATCCAAAGGATCCATGATACAAATAAGGTTAAGAATTCTTATTCAAATTTATCTTGGCTCCATAATATTCTCTGATAGTCATAAGGAGTCTTCTAAAATATGAAAACAAGATTTTTCAAACCATCTTGGATTCACAGATAATATTATTATCCTCGGTTATCTTAACATTTAACTTTTGCTGTGACTGAATCAACTGAGATTTTTATTTTATTTTATTTTGGTATAGATTACATGATATCAGAGTAGTTAAAAAACTGGGAGTCTGATTCTATTGAGCTATCTTTCAATCAAAACTCCTATCAATGTTTCCTGATTAACTTGTAGACACTTCTGAGTGGTAGTCTGATTATACTGTAAGTTCTCTTCCATTGAAGCTGACCTTATCTTGTTTTCCCATACTCTTTTCAAATTGTTCATTTTCAGGTTGAGAGTTTTCATATTAAAATCGTGATTTTTGGTCTTCGTTTTTAGATCCTGTGATGATCCCTGAGAAGTCATTAGTCACACTTCTGTATCTGTCATGGTCCATTGCTGACAGTTTTCTAGGATGGAGACTTGCTGCCTATGCTCTCTGCAAATAATTAAGTGGATAGCTAAGTACAGTGGCAGACACATTGTGATTGATATTTTCTTTGATTGATTGATTGAGGTTTTTATTATTTTTTGACAAATAATCATTTTACTGTTAGTACTTTATTTTATAGAGGGGCTATAACAAAAAGAGATAGACCTATCAGGCTTGGAAAATTGGCATCATACATGATATGTAACTAGGATTCTAAAAGTAAAAATATACACTGTATGTTTGAGGAAAGTTTCAAGGTATTCTTTATTTTATTTTACCAATAAGGAGAGAAGTTTTGAGTTTCAAAAATTATAAAATGGCCCATCAAATTGGAAAATGTATCTATTCAAAACAATAATAGAGTATGTTCATATATTATATATATATATACATATTTGAAATAAATTAAGATTTGAAAAATTACATATATATATATATATATATTATATATTTCTCCCCAACAATTTAGTGAGGTATAGTATATTATTATATCTCAATTTTATAGATTATGAAACTGAGTTTAGGTGCCTTGCTCAATGTCATACAAATATTAAGATAAAAAAGGTAGGATTCAATCTTACTTTTTCCTATTTCAATTGCAGCAGTCTACATACTGTAATACCTAGTAGTCAATAGATTCATAGATACACAGATTGATAGGTAGCTAGGTAGATAGAGAGAGAGGGAGAGAGATAGAAGATAGATAGATAGATAGACAGACAGACAGAGACAGACAGGTAGATATAGATAGATAGATAGATAGATAGATAGATAGATAGATAGATAGATGATAGATAGATAGATAGATAGATAGATAGATAGATAGATAGATAATATTGGAATAATTTCGATATCTAAAGGTGATGGAAGAGTAGCCTATTAGAGATTTATCATCTATCTATCTATCTATCTATCTATCTATCTATCTATCTATCTATCTATCTATCTATCTATATCTACCTGTCTGTCTCTGTCTGTCTGTCTATCTATCTATCTCTCTCTTTCTCTCCTTCTCTCTCTATCTTTCTATCTATCTTTCTGTCTGTCTTTCTGTCTATCCCTCACTGTCTCACTGGCTGAGAGCTTCAGAAGTAGCTGTCACTGATTCAGTTAACATCAAGGTCTGTTTCTGGTTTGACATGCTTGGTTGCACCCTATTATTTCAATTGCAGCAGTCTACATACTGTAGCACCTAGTAGTCGATAGATACATAGATAAACAGAAAGATTGCTAGATAGGTAGCTAGGCAGATAGCTTAGGTTGAGAGTTTTCACAATAAAAGCATGATTTTTGTCTTCATTTTTAGCTATGCTTGGTTGGACTGTACTTTCAACCCAGTAAGACACATCTTTGCTGCCAAATTTGTAAGTTATATTGAGCTACAAAATTGTTTCACTTCATCCTTTTCTTCTGTATGTTCCTTTTAAGACTTCTTTAAAATGTTGTTTAGAAATGAATTTGGGAGACCTCCCTTGAATCTCTAGATTTACTCTGTCATCTTGGCTTTGCTTCCCTAGGGTATAGTATTTTTGTCACTTATAAGAGAAGTATGATAATTATCTAGGCTGACCTCTACTTTTACATATGTACATAGAGAGATAATACATACTATATGTAAAGGAGATAGGATTGCAACCAAGAATAACCCTAAACCAGCAAAACTGATTGTAATCCTTCAGTGGGAAAGAACATATTCAATGAAATAGAGGACATTCAAGCATTCCTGATAAAAAGATCAGGGATAAATAGAAAATTTTGACTTTCAAATATAAAATTCAAGAGAAACATAAAAATATAAAAAAGAAAGAGAAATCAGAAGGGGATTCAATAAGAATAAACTGTTTACATTCCTCCATGGGAAAATGATCTTTGTGACTTCTAAGAGGATTATCATTATTAGGGAAGGAAAAGGAGTTAGAATGGGGTAAATTATCTCACATAAAAGAAGTGTGAAAGATCTTTTAACAGAGGGGGAAGATGACGGGGGGGGGTTGTCAGTCAGTGTGTGAACCTTACTCTCAAGAGCATTGACTCAAAGAAGGAATAATATATACAATCAATTGAGGATAGAAATTTATCTTATCCTACAGGGAAATGGAAGAGTAGTAGGATAAGGGGAAAATTAGAGGAGGAAATATCAGAAGTATAACACTTGAGGAGGAACAGGGTAAAAGGAGAAAAAGAATAAATGAGGCAGAGGGAGTAGAAGAGAGGGAAATTGATTGGTAATAACTGTGAATGTGAGTGTAATGAACTCATTGATAAAATGGAAAAGGATAGCAGAGTAGGTTGCATTAATAGATATAAAGGGTGATACTGTAATCAAATTAGGGAAACATAGAATAGTTTACCTTTCAGATCTACAAACAAAGGAAGCATGCATAACCAAACAGGACATAAAGAGCATTATGGAATATAAAAATAGATATTAATTACATTTAAATTAAAAAGATTTTGCTCAATCAAAATTAATGCAGTTAAAATGAGAGGAAAAAGCAGAAAACTGGGAGAAACAACAAATTTGTGTAACAAGTTTCTCTGATAAAAGCCTCATTTCTCAAAATATATAGACTGAATCAAATTTATAAGAATGAAAACCATTCCTCAACTGATAAGGAATCATAGAATATGAGTAGACAGTGTTCAGAAGACTTCAAAACTATCTATAGCCATTTGAAAAATGGCTCTAAAGCACTATTGAAAGAGAAATACAAATTAAAATAGCTATAATACTACCTCACACCTATTAGATTGAATAATATGAAAAAAAGAACATAACACATGTTGGAGGGAATGTGGGAAAATTAGTAAGGTAATGAATTATTGGTGGAGTTTGTGAACTGATTTAAGTGCTCTGTAGAGCAATTTGTAACTATACCTAAGGGATTTTAAAATTTTGTGTACCCTTTGCAAGACTTTTTTTTTTTAATTTTACAAGGCAGTGGGGTTAAGTGGCTTGCCCCAAGGCCACACAGCTAGGTAATTATTAAGTGTCTGAAGGCAGATTCGAACTCAGGTACTCCTGACTCCAGGGGCTGGTGCTCTATCCACTGCACCACCTAGCTTCCCCAAGACTTTTTTTAAGGGATAATAAGTGTTTTGAACAAACTATATCACTTTATTTGTTGTTGTTGTTTAAACATATTTCATTCATGTCTTATGATTTTTGACCTTATTTAGGATTTTCTTGGTGAAGATGCTTAAGTGCTTTGTCACTTCCTTCTTCACCTCATTTTATAGATGAAGCAACCAGGGCAAACAGGGTTAAGTGACTTGTCCAGTGTAACAAGCTAATAATGTGTCGGAGGTCACATTTGAACTTGGGAAGATGAATCTTCTTGACTCCAGCCCTGGCACTCTAACCACTATGAGCTTATTTATCTGTAGTAGAAGACAAGGGAAATATGAATACAGGGAGGAAAGAGTGCCATATATATAATTAGAGAGTGAGAAGAAAAATGAGGCTAATTCAATTTGGTGAGAAAAACAGTCATTAATGACAAAGAAAATTGATCATTAAAGTGGCATGGTTTCAGGAGACAGGTTGAAATGAATGAGAAATGAATGAGTGATAGGATAGAGAGACAGAGATTCTTGCCCCATGTTTCATATTGAAGCAGAGAAAGGAAGATGAAAAGAAAAATGATAGCTTCAGGAAATGGGAGGAACAAGGGTTTTCCCCTTTTAAAAATGTTACCAAAATCCCAAGTATACCTGTAGCTACATAGGATCTTAAGATTTTAGATGAGAAAAACAAACAAAAACCCTTTGAGGTTGTTCCAAGCATCTCCTTTCATAGATGATTAAGCTGAAGCCTAGAGAGGGAGGGAGATTTGTCTTGATCACACATGTACTAAATAGCTGAATAAGAATCTGAATGCTATAAATGACTTGGTTTGCTGTGCTCCCTCAACCATATATCTCAGCGTGTACTCCCAAGAAGATCTAGCCCTGAGAACAAATCACATCTTGGGTCAAAGTAGTGAATAGCTTTCTTAACTGGATAGAAATATTAAATGGTCAAGAGATAGAGCCCACAAATCTAGGCCGTACTGATCCTAAACATAAGATGAAAGATTAGGGCAGATTGAATGACTTGATTTGAAAAATAATAAAAATAAATCTCCATCCCCAGCTTGGACTAGCAATGATAATAAATTTAAGTGGCAGTTATGTACCCCAAACTTCTCAGGAGGTAAGGGGACAATGTTGACTATAGAACATATGACTCAAAAAAATTTGGTGGAGTTTTTATTAAACATCTTTGATATAAGAATAAAATAAATTTCATTTTCTTTGAATCAATGCATTAAAATGACTTATTAGAAACAATGGTTTCATTTCTGACAGGTATTATAAGTGCATATATATGTAAGTATATATATATATATACACACATATACTTAGGCACACACATGTACATTTACATGTTAATTTGCATAGATACATGTGTGTGTGTGTGTCCCCTTACGTGCCTTGATGTTTTGATTGTAGACAATTAATTTTTTATGGTTCACTATCCTGTATTCTTTTGCCATTCATTTTATTCATATGGTGATCTACAAAAAGTTGAGATATCAATAGCAGTCTTCTGTTGACTGTGCCTAAGCTTGAAAAAATGAAATTTTGTTCTGCATTTGATGTCAAGCTTAGCAATTCACTTCTAAAATCTTCCCAGGATGGTGAATTAATAATTGTCCTAGTCTGACAGATATGTATGTAACCTGAAAGTATATTCATTACATAGTACTTAAAACATTTTTTATTTGATGCCCAAGTATTCTCTAAAACTTGAATGAATAAAGGCAATTTCCCCCTTAGTCCTAATGAGTACTGCCAATGGCAATGCCTTTGTTTAAGTAGAAAATCAACTTGGAACAGAAGCACTGTCTTTGAGTAAGTGTGTGGCCTCTAGGTTCTGCCATTTCCCTTCTAGATTTCAGAAAAGTGGAATAAGACATCAGGAAACATAATTTATTCATCATTCTACTTGTCAGAAAATTCTTACAATCCAAAGAAAGTAGGAACAATGAAGCCACTGGGAGAACTGTGGGTGCAAATGACAGGGTACATTTCAAAGGTATTCTGTAGAATGCAATAGAATGAAGGATCTCCATAATGTACCTAATCTCTGACTGAAGAACAGCTAACCTGTATTTATAATATCTATCTCAGGTAGATCTTACTTTTCATCATAGTTATTCCCTCCATTGGAGAAATTTCAAGGCTCTTCACAGCTTCCTCTCCTGTGTAATAATTCTCTATGTTCAAAGAGCATCCGTATATCACTTTTTGACTCTTTTTCCAATGTCATAATAGTGAAAACACATCTGTTGAAAATTTTGTCCTCTTTTTTGCTTAGATATGTGTTCCCTTGAATATTTTTCATTTTTTCAAAAGCTTTACCTCTCTCCATTAGTAAAATTATTCGATTTTATTTGTATTCAGTGTGATCTTTTAGATTTATAATTTCACAAATATTGAGTAAATCCTAAATTCTAAATTTGAATTAAACTTTACCATTGCTGTTCAGTAATTTAATCATTTCCAACTCTTTGTGATGCTGTGAACCACATCCTGCCAATAATTTCTTGGCAAAAATAATTTTAAATGGTTGTTTGCCATTTCCTTTTTTTTTCCAATGGATTAAGTCAAAGAGAGTGCAAAGACTTGCCCAGGAAGTGAGGAAGCATCTGAGGCTGGCACAGAATGCTGGTATTCCTAACTCTGGGACCAGTAATCTAGCCACTGAACAATCTAGCTAGACATCTTGAAATAAATGGCCCACATGGGAACATTTGTGTCATCAGCATCAACTTGGTCATATTGTATATTATTTCAATAAATTATAGTAGCAACTTGGCTGGTATTTTACTATTTTTGCCTTAATGTTCTCTAAAGCTGAGGTATTGGAAGTATTCATTAAGGAGGCAACTTGACACATTGACTAAATATCTGTCTGGGAAACCTTAAATTCATAGGTGCAGGTCCCATCTATGACATATTCTGGCTATATAACCTTGTGCAACACTTCATTGCTCTGAGTAATTTCCTTTGCATGTGTGCGTGCATATGTGTGTGTGTGTTTAATTTATTTTCATCCATAAGAACATGCATATTTTTAAGTCACAAAATTTTCTTCCACCCTCTCCCCTCAGCATGGAACAGTCAGGTTAGCATTTACATTTTTGATAAACATGTTTACAGATTAGTCATTTTTGGTATGAGGAATTAGGATTTATGGAAAGAGATATGTAAGAGATAATTTTAATAAAGTGTTCATCAGATTCTGAAGGGTTGTTTTTCTCACAGAAAAGAGAAAAAAATATAAAATGTCAAGAAAAAAATGCTATCCAATATGATGAAACTGGCTATATCCCCACATAGGTGCTAGCTTCTCATAACTCTTGAGAATTGTAACTTTATTAAAGAGAATATACTTAACCAGAAGTGATGGACACTTATGAATTTTCTGTAACTCAGATACAATGATTTAAAAACCATGCCTCCTTGAAAAGGGGGACAGTAAGGAGACAGGAGGATGCAGTAGACAGGATGGGATAAATGTCATTCAATCAAGAGGTCTAAAAGACCTATTGTAATAGAGGGGAAGAAGGGAGGTTGTGAGAACCATATTAATATTCCTCTCATCAGACTTGGCTTAAAGTTAACTTATACACACTCAGTTTAAATTAAGAAACTTATCTTACTTTTCAAGTGATAAAAGGGGATAATGGAAGGGGGAGGGGAAGGGGAGAAAAAGGGGGACTAAAAGAAGGAAGGGAAGGAAGGAAGAAGGGGAAAAGGAAAAGGGGAAATGAAAGGGGAAGGGGTGATATAGGAGGGCAAACACAATGAAGGGGACAGTATTCAGAAACAAAATACTGGTGAATATGGATAAAGGGGTAAAAAGGTGAAAAATACAGAGGGAAGATAACATGGAGGACAATAAAGTAACTGTAACTTTGAATATGAATGAGATATACTCTCTCTTAAAATGTAAGCAAATAACAAAGTGGATTAAAAACCAGAATCCTATAATGAGCTGCTTACAAGAAACTCATTTGAGGCAGAGAAATACATATAGAGTAAAGGTAAAAGGTCAGAGCAAAATATATTTTGCTTCAGCTGAAGTGAAAAAAGCAGGAGTAGCAATCCTTAATTTAGACAAAGCAGCTGCATAAATAGATAGCATTAGAGGTGGCTAGGTGGCACAGTGGATAGAGCAACGGCCCTGGAGTCAGGAGTATCTGAGTCCAAATCTGGCCTCAGACACTTAATAATTACCTAGCTGTGTGGCCTTGGGTAATCCACTTAACCCCATTGCCTTGCAAAAACCTAAAAAAATAGATAGCATTAAATGAGATAAAGAATTAAACTATACCTAAAAGTTACCATAGACAATCAAATAATTTCAATAGTAAATATATATGAACCCAGTGATATAGCATCCAAATACTTAGAAGAGAACTTGAAAGGGCTAGAGGAAGACATAGACTGCAAAACTCTACTAGTGTGAGACCTCAACCTCTTGGTTTCAGATTTAGATAAATCTAATCAGAAAATAAATAAGGAGAAAGTTAAGGAGGTAAATAGATTGCTAGAAAATCCAGAAATGATAGACTTATAAAGCAAATTGAATGGGGGATAGAAAGGAATATACTTCTGTTACTTCAATACATGGCAATTACACAAAAACTGACCATGTACTAGGCTATAAAAATCTAATGATCAATTGTAGAAAGTCAGACATAGTGAATGCAGTGTTCTTAGACCATAATGCAAAAAAAGTCATGCACAATATTGGGCCAGGGAGAAAGAGACCCAAAAATAATTGGAAACTAAATAACCTCATTTTAAAGAATGAGCAGATCAAACAAAAAAAAATGATTGAAAGAATTAACTATTTTATTCTAGATAATGGCCACAAAGAAACAACATACCAAGACCTATGCGATTCATTCAAGGAGGTTGTCAGGAGATATATCTTGAAATGCTTACATGAATAAATTAGAGAAAGAGGAAATCAATGGACTAAATATGAAACTTAAAAAATTAGAGAAAGAAAAAATTACAAACCTGCAATTAAATACCAAATTAGAAATTCTAAATATTAAAAGAGAAATTAATAAATTGAAACCAAGAATACTATTGAACTAATAAATTAAATCAAGAGTTGGTTTTATGAAAAAACCAAACACACGGATAAAACTCTGGTCAATTTGATTTAGAAAAAGAGAGAGAAGAAAACTAAATTGCTAGTATCATAAAAGAAAAGGGTCAACTCAACACCAATGGGAGGAAATTAAAGTAATCATATGAAATTATTTTGCCCAACTCTATGACAATATATTTGACAATCTAAGTGAAATGGATGAATATCTACAAAAATATAAGTTGCTCGGGTTAAATGAAGAGGAATTTAAAAACCCAAATAACCCTATTTCAGAAAAAAAGAAATTCAACAAGCCATTATTGAACTCCCTAAGAAAGTCTCCAGGGCCAGATGGATTCACCAGTGAATTCTATCAAATATTTAAGGAACAATTGATTCCAATTCTACAGAAATTCTTTGGAAAAATAGATGAAGACACCAATATAGTGCTGTCACCTAAACCAGGAAGAGTTAAAACAAAGAAAGATAATTATAGACCTGTCTCCTTCATGAATATAGATGCAAAAATCTTAAATAAAATCTTATCAAAATGATTACAAGAAGTTATCACTAGTAAAACATATTATGATCAAATTCGATTCATCCCAGGAATGCAGGGTTGGTTCAATATTAGGAAAACTGTTGGTATAATTAATTATATCTATAACAAACCTATTACTTCATATGTAAATATCATTAGATGCTGAAAATGCTTTTGACAAAATACAGTACCCATTCCTACTAAAAAGAGTAGAGAGAGAAGGAATAAATTGATTGTCCCTTTGAATAATGAGCATTATGTATCTGAAACCATCAAGAAGCGGTATATGCAATGGAGTCAGGCTAGAATTATTCCCAATAAGATCATGGGTGTAACAAGGGTGGCCATTATCACCACTACAATTCAATATTGCATTAGAATTGTTAACTTCAACAATAAGAGAAGAAAAAAGAAATTGAAGGAATGAGGATTGGGAATGAAGAGGAAAAACTCTCACTATTTACGTGATGATTTACCTAGAGAATCCAAAAAAAATCATCTAAAAAACTACTAGAAATAATTAGCAACTTTAGCAAAGTTATAGGATATAAAATAAACTCTTGTAGATCCTCAACATTTCTATGTGACTAGCATGATGCATCAGAAAGAGCTAGAAAGAGAAATTCTATTTAAAGTATCCTCAGACAATGTAAAATACCTGGGAGTCTACCTGCCAAGGCAGACTTGAAAACTTTTTTGAAAAACATTACAAAATACTTCTCACAGAAATAAAATCAGATTTAAAAAAAACTGGGCAAACATCAACTGCTCATGGATAGGTTGAGCTAATATAATTGAAATGACAATTCTACCAAAACTAAGCTGTTTGTTTAGTGACTTACCAATCAAAATTCAATAAAAAACAACTTTCTTTAATGTATTAGAAAACGTTGTAAGTAAACTAATATTAAGAAATAAAAAGTCAAGATTTTCCAGGAATTCAGTGAAAAAAAGTGGAAAAGAAGGTGACTTAGACTCACCAGATCTAAAATAATATTATAAAGTAACTGTCATCATAACTGTACTGTATTGGCTAAGAATTAGAGTGGTGGATCAATGGAATAGGCTAGGTGAAATAACATGAAATGATTGTAGTAATCTGCTATTTGATAAACCCAAAGAATCCAGCTATTGGGATAAAAACTCTCACTTCAATAAAAACTGTTGGGAAAATTGGAAGTTTGTATGGAAGAAACTTGGATTAGAACATCACCCCACACCCTATACCAAGATTAGATCAAAGTGGATACAGGATTTTGACATGAAAAACAATATCATAAGCCAAATAGAAGATCAAGGAGTCGTTTACCTGTCAGATCTCTGGCAAGGGAAGCAGTTTAGGACCAAGAAAGAGATGGAGAACATCATTAAAACTAGACAATTTTTATTGAATTACATTTAAAAGCTTTTGCACAGACAAAGCCACTTTAACCACAATCAAAAGACATGTAGTAAATTGGGCAATAATTTTTGCAACTAGGACTCATTTCTAAAAATTACAGAGAATTGAGTCAAATTTCCAAAAAATAAAAACCAAAACCCAAGCCATTCCCCAATTGATAAAATGTCAAAGGATATGTAAAAGCAATTTATAGATGAGGAAATCAAAGCTATCCATAGTCATATGAAAAATTGCCCTAAATCATTACTCATTAGAGAAATGCAAATTAGAGCATATATGAGGTACCACCTCACACCTCAAACTGATCCAACCTTTCTAGAGAGCAATTTGGAATTATGCTCAAAGGACAATAAAAATGAAGAGACCATGGAAAAAGGGTAAAAACACAACTTGTACAGAAATATTCATAGCAGCCCTGTTTGAGGTGGCAAAGATTTGGAAATTAAGTGAATATCCTTCAATTGGAGAATCGCTTAAGAAACTGTGGTATGTCTGTCATGGAACACTGTTGTTCTGTTAGAAACCAGGAGGGATGGGAATTCAGGGAAACCTTTAAGGATTTGCATGAACTGATGCTGAGTGAAATGAGCAGAATCAGAAAAACATTGTACACCCTAACAGCAACATGAGGGTGATGTTAAAACTTTATGGACTTGCTCATTACCTCAGTGCAACAATCAGGCACAATTTTGGACTATCTGCAATGCAGAATACCATCTATATCCAGAGAAAGACTTGTGGAGTTTGAACAAAGACCAAAGACTATTACCTTTAATTTAAAAAAAAAATTAACATTATCATATTTTTTAAATTTTGCTATTAATACTTTAGTTTTTCCTCTTAAGGTTATGATTTCTCTCTCATCACATTCAACTGAGATCAGTGTATACCATGGAAATAATATAAAAGCTAACACAGACTGTGTCCTATATGGGGGTGGGCAGAGGAAAGCAAGATAAGGGGAAAAATTGTAAAATTCAAAGTAAATAAAAGCTTTCTTAGAAAAAGAATTATTGGACTACTTGAAAGACATGATCCAAAAGAAAACCCAGATATCTTTCAATAAATCATCAGCAAATTAATTTTTCTTTTTCATTTCTGATACTAGTAATTTATTTCTCTTCTTTCTTTTTTAAAATAAATGCATGTTTATCTATTTTATATAACTTTTTTAGTTTTTTTTTTTTGCAAGGCAAATGAGGTTAAGTGGCTTTCCCAAAGCCACACAGCTGGGTAATTGTTAAGTGTCTGAGACCAGATATGAACCCAGATACTCCTGACTCCAGGGCTGGTGCTTAATCCACTGCGCCACCTAGCTGCCCCTATTTTATATATTAATAAAACCAACTTTTAATAGTTTTATAATGTTCAATTGTCTTTATTTAAATTTTATTAATTTCTCATTTAATTTTCAAAGTATCTAATTGTATGTATAATTGAGGATTTCAAATTGATTTTAGCTTTTTTAGATAATTATACCCAATTCTTTGATCTTCTCTTTCTTGGTTTTATTCATGTAAGTATTTAGAGAGATAAAGTTTCCTTTAAGAACTGCATTGGCTATATCACAGAAGTTTTGGTATGCTGTCTCATTATTGTCATTGTATTAGATGAAATTTCTCCAAAAATCTATCATATCTCATTTATTCTAAAATTCCATTCACTACCTTTCTTCCTCATTTTGTGATTTAGATATATCTAATTCTAAGTGAGAAAGGTCCCCCATTGGTATAGTTTTGCTGTCTATGTCTTCCTAAGAATTTGGATGCTATGCCACGTGGTGGATATATGTTTAATATTGATAGTAGTTTGTGATCTTAGCTTTTAGGAAGATGCCATTTTTTCCCCCTTATCCTTTGTCCCCATGTTAGTCAAGGCCATCAAAAATAGTATATAGCCCCAAAAGGCATTAGTTAGACAACTATCATTGCCTCTAACTCTTGAGAATTTTACTTCTCTTAGGATATTTAAAGGGTCAAATATAATTGAAGAGAATGGACTTATAGGATATGAGTATAATTGGCTCTTGTCTCTCTATTGAAGAGGTCCAAGCTGATATCATTATATTTGATACAAAAAGCCCTGATGAAAATCAGGGGTGTTAACTCTAAACTTAAATTTCTCAGTATACTTTGACCCATTTCAATTCTACTATGCTCATAAAGTTTAATACTTTCTGTGATGAGGATATCATAAACTGGGCAGTCTGAGTCAGTGTTTCCCAAGTGAGACTTTCAGAACCTCCTAGTTCTTAGAGTCCTTTGAGATTCTTATAGTTAATTAAATCAGGGTTAGATTTAATCCCCATTTCACTTAAGAAGGGATTAAGTACCCTGGGTGTGGAAGAGAGGTAAATTGAGGTATAAAAATAGGCTGGGGGGTGGAGAAGAGTACAAATAGTACAAGAAATGATTTGGCTTTGGATGATATGTTGGATCATGAGGATTGTGTATCTTTGGAGGGTTCTTGAAAAAGAGGTAAAGAAAAAAAAATGAATATAATATGATGTAATTCAAGGCTCTTTAAAACTGTCCTTCCAAGGAGACAGAAGAGGGGAGGATTCCAAGTGACTTTGAGGAAATGCTATTTATGAAACAATCAAGCAATCAATCTACCTGTGATGGCACTTTGATAACAATTTGAGTTTATCGGGCAATCAGTTAATCAAGTTGTGATACCTGAATAATAGCACCTGAGTGTTACCAGGTGAAGAGACACAAAAATTTATAATTTTAGAAGGAAAGAAGGGAAGGTGTGAACAATGAGTAAACTCTATTCAATAGATTTGACCCAGAGAGGGAATAAGATACATTACAACTTGGGTTTAAAAAATCTATTTTAACACATAGATTATATATATCACAATTTATTAAGCCACTCCCCAATTGATGGACATTCACTCAATTTCCAATTCCTTACCACCACAGAGCTGCTATGAATTTTTGTATAAGTGATGATTTTACCCTTTTTCATAATCTCTTAGTAGTAGTATTGCTGCATCAAATACCAGTAGTGGTATTACTGGATCAAAATGTATGTACATTTTTGTTGCCTTTTAGGCATAATTCCAAATTGCTCTCCAGAAGGCTGGATGAGTTCACAGCTCCACCAACAATGTATGAGTGTCCCACATTTCCCACATCCCTTCCTATATTGATCATTCTCTCTCATCACATTCAACTCAGATCAATGCAATGTAAAGACTAACAAACTGCCTGCTGTGAGTGGGGAGGGGAGGGAAGCAAGATTGGGGGAAATTATAAAATTCAACATAAAATCATTCTAAAAATAAAATAAAAATATTGGAGAAGAGAAAAAATCTATCTTACTCTACAGGGAAGTGGGGGAGCAGGGAAATGAAATGATAAGGAAAAAGGGACTGATGAAAGGGAAGGCAGTGGTATAAGTGAAAATAAACTGTAATTTGAATATTAAAAGGAAAGTTAAAAGGGAAAGGGAGTAACACTTTGGTGAGGAGGAATAAGAAGAAAGGAGAGAGAAAAATTAAAAAGGGATAGACAGCATGGTCGGAAATACAGAATTAATAACCTTAACTATAAATGTGAATGGAATGAACTGTTTCACAATACAGAACCATATAGCAGAATGGATTAAAAACCAGAATCCTACAGTATGTTGTTTACAAGAAACACATTTGAAGAAGAGAGCTACCCACAGGTTAAAGGTAACAGAATGGAGCAAAATATAGTATGCTTCATTTGAAGTAAAATAATCAGGGGTATCCTGATCTCAGATAAAACAAAAGCAAAAATAGATCTCATTAAAAGGGACAAGGAAGGAAACTACATCTTTTTAAAAGGCATCATTGATAATGAAGCTATATCATTATAAAACTTGTATGCACCTAGTGGTATAGCATCCAAATTCCCAGCGGAAAAAGTTGAGTCAATTACAAGGATACCTAGATAGCAAGACTTTAATAATGGGGGAACCTCAATATCCCTCTCTAGGAATTAGATAAATCTGATCACAAAATAAACAAGAAGCAGGTTAAGAAGGTGAATGAAATCTTAGAAAACATAGATATGATAAACCTTTGGAGAAAGCTTAATGGGGATAGAAAAGAATATACCTTTTTCTCAGCAATACATACCACCTATACCAAAAGTGACCATGTACTATGGCATAAAAACCTCTTAATCAAATGAAGAAAGGCAGAAATAATGCATAATTCTCATACCATGATGTAATAAAAATTACATGCAATAAAGGATCACAGAAAGAGAAGCAAAATGCTAAATGGAAACTAAATAACTTAATTTTAAATAATAGGTGGATCAAACAACTAAACAGAGAAATAATAATTATATCCAAGAAAATGATAATGAGTCATCATAACAAAATTTATGGGATGCAGTTTTGAGGGGAAATGTTGCATCTCTAAATGCTTATATGAATAAAATAAGGAAGGAGGAGATCAGTGAATTGGGTATGCCACTAAAAAAAAGCCAGATAAAGAACACCTTAAAGATCCCCAATTAATACCAAATTGGAGATTCTGAAAGTCAAGGGAGCGGTTAATACAATTGAAAGGAAGAAAACCATTGATTTCATAAATAAAGCTAAGAGTTGGTTTTATGAAAAAATCCAGTAAAATAGATAAAACTTTGCTTAATCTGATTTACAAAATGAAAGAAAACAATCAAATTACCAGTATCAAAAATGAAATGGGTGAACTAACCACCAATGAGGAGGAAATTAAAGAGGTAACTCAGAAGTGCCTTGCCCAATTATATGCCAATAAATTTGATAACCTGAATGAAATGGATTAATATCTACAAAAATCCTAGCTGCCCAGATGAACAGAAGAGGAGAGCATCAATAAACTTCCCCAAAAAAAGCTTCCAGGTCCAGATGGATTTCCAAGGGAATTCTACTAAACATTTAAGGAATAATTATTTCCTATTTTACATAAACTTTTCAAAAAATAGGAGAAGGAGTTCTAATTCATTTTTGACAGCAACATAGTGATGATATCTAAACCAGGAAGAACCAAAACAGACAAAGAAAATTATATAACAATCTCTCTAATAAACATTGATGCAAAAATCTTAAAAAAATGTTAGCAAAGTTTACTATGATAATACATCATGATCAGGTAGGATTTACAGCAGGTAGGCAGGGATGGTTCAACATTAGGAAAATAATATAATTGAACATATCAATAGCAAAAATAACTGAAATCATATGATTATCTCAATAGATACTGAAAAAGCCTTTGATAAAACATCCATTCCTATTTAAAACCACTAGAAAGTTTAGGAATAAATAGAATTTTCCTTAAAATAATAATAATATCTATCTAAAACCATCAATGAACATTATATGTAGTGAGGAATAATTCAGAGCATTTCCAATTAGATCTGGGTTGAAACAAGGATGACAATTATCACCATTACTATTCAATATAGTTTAGGAATGAATGTTAGCTTTGGCAATAATAGAAGAAAAAGAAATTGAAGGATTCAGAATTGCCAATAAGGAAACAAAACTTTCACTCTTTGTAGATGATATGATAATAAAATTAGAGAACTCAAGTAAATCATCTAAAAATCTTTTTGAAACTATTAACATATTCAGAAAAGTATCAGGTCATATAATAAACCCACACAAATCATCAATATTTCTATATATGAACAACAAAGCCCCAAGAGCAATGAATAGGAAGATAAATTTTGCTTAAAGTAACTATAGACATTAAATGCTTGCAAATCTACCTCCCAAGAGGATATTATAGCAGGAATTTCCTGATCATTCTAGAATTTCAGAGCAAGTAACAAAGAAAAAAAACCCAAGAAAATGAAGAGAGATAGCACACTTCATAATAAAGATTACCCATTCATTGAGATTACTGCTTTCACACAATGACTTTTTGCATTTGTATTTTTCTCCAATTCTAAGAATTAGTATTTTTGGAGCAAGGGCACTGATGGAAAAAAATATAAAGGAAGGTAGCTTAGCTCTACTAGATGTAAAACTATACTATAAAGTGACAGTCATCAAAACTAACTGGTACTGGTTAAGAAATAGAGTAATGAATCAATGCATTAGGATAGGTTCAAAAGAAACAGTAGTAAATGACTACAGTAATTTGTTTGACACACTCAAAGACATTATGTTCTGGGGCAAGAGCTAACTATTTGACAAAAATTATTGGGAAAACTGGAAAATAGTATGGCAAAAACTAGGCATAGACTCACACCTCACACCCTATACCAAAATAAGTCAAAATGGCTACAGGATTTAGACGTAAAGGGTGACACCCTTGATAAACTAATAGACCAAGAAATACTCTGTTAGCTCTATGGAAAGTGGAATAATTTAAGAGCATTCAAGAAATAGAGTACATTATAAATCACAAAATGAATGATTTTGATTATATTAAATTAAGCATTTTTGCACTAATAAAATCAATGCTGTCAAAATTAGAAAGCTGGGAAACAATCTTCACAACTGGTACTTCTAAGTAAGGTCTCATTTCTAAAATATATAGAGAACTGCATCAAATTTATAAGATTCCAAGTCATTCTCCAATTGATAAATAGTCAAAGGGTAAGAACAGACAGTTTACAAATGAAGAAATTAAAACTATACATAATCATTTGATAAAATGCTACACAAATCATTATTGGTTGGAGAAATGGAAATTAAAAGAACTATGACATATCACCTCATACTTTTCAGATTGTTTAGATGATAAAAAGGAAAATGATCAATGTTGGAGAGGTTGTGGGAGGATTGGGACATTAATGCATTGCTGCTGTAATTGTGAAGTGATGCAACCATTCTGGACACCAATATGGAACTATGGCCAATGAGCAATAAAACTGTCAACCCAGCAATTCTAATTCAAGGTCTACATACAGAAGAAATCATAAAAAATGGGAAAAGTCCCACATGTTCCAAAATATTCATAGTAGCTCTTTTGGAAGAGGCAAAGAATTGGAAATTAAGGGAATGCTCATCTATTAGGGAATGGCTAAACAAGTTACAGTACATGAATAATATGTGATATTATTTTTCTATAAGAAACCATAAATAGTTGGATTCCAAAGAAACCTGGAATGACTTATGGGATCTGATGCTGAGAGAAGGGATCAGAACCAAGAGAACATTAATAACATTGTAAGATTAACAACCTTGGTGGATGCAGCTGCTGTCAGCAGTTCAGAGAGCTAGGACAACTGTATTAGAATAGCTATGGACAATGCTTTCCCCATCTAGAGGAAGAAAAACAGCAAAACAAAACAAAAAAAAAGAAGTCCTTCAGAATCTGAGGAACACTACATTCACTTCTAAAAAAAATCTCATGTATTTCTTTCCCTTAATCCTAATTTCTCATACCAAAAATTATTAAGCTGTAAACATGTTTAACACAGATATGTATGTACAAATTAACCTGACTGTTTTCCCTTGAAGGAAGGCAGGGTGGGAAGGGAGGGTGGAAGGAAATTTTGTAACTTAGAAATATGCATAAGCATATGGATGAATGTTAAAAAAACTTTCATAGCATGTATTTGGAAAAGTATGACATCGATATGAAATATAACATATGTGTCCTCTATATGTGTGTATATATATACATTCAAGTATTATATATGTATATATGAAGAGAGAGTTTGATCAAATATAGAAGACCAAAAGACATTCTCTCAAAATTTAAAAAAAAAGGTTTTTTTAGATTTTATTTTATTTTCATTTCTAAATTCTTTGCAGTTCTTCTTCCTTTCCTACTTTCATTGAGAAGTAAAAAATACCAAACAATATTTACTGCACATATGAAGTGATGCAAAATATTTCCACATTAGCCATGTTAAAAAAATAGAATGAAAGACAAAGAGGAACAATGGTTCAATCTGTACTGAGAGCATATCATTTCTATATATGGATTGGATAACATTTTTCAACATGAGTCCCTTGGAATTGTTCTAGAACACTGTACTGATCACATAATAGTAATAATCCAATTTAGTTCAACAGAACCCAAGAAGTATTACAGTTTAATTAATTAAAATAATTCTTGATTTTAGCTATCTAAGTTTATGCTTCTATAGAAAGGTTTAATTTTATGGCTTAATTAAGAAAAATGATTCAATACATTGCATTTTGAGAAAAAGAAAAAAAAATTATTTCTTTTGAAAGATTTTTTCTTGGCTTGCTGTAGTCTTATGAGGAGTCTTTGTATCCAATCAAATTTTCCCCTGTTTGGAAAATACATTTGCTTCATTCCAAACTCTAATATAGCTACATTTACAAGTCAGTAGTGATTATGTTATGTGAGACACAATTGTATTATAAATCACTAAAATATTTAGGGATTTTGTCAAAATCAGCCTTCTTCTCAATCTATCCCCACCAAACACACATATGAATATATAAGAAACAAAGCTTTAAAAGACTGACAAATGGACTTAAATAGACTTTAAGGTATGAATTTAATTTAGCAAATATCATAATAAAATGTAACACTTTCATTGTTTTTACTACTGCATTTTTATGTGCTTTGTACATGGATGAGAATGAAATGCTTCTCCTTTCCCATGAAATAAGATTTTGAGAGATAAGAAATTTTTTCCATGTTTTTCTTTGAATTCTTTATGACACATAAAAATTCATGAGTTCTAACCCTCCATTTTTTATTCTTTTATTTTACTTTTTCCACTAGCTCACTGTATTTATTCATAATCATTGCACAGTTAAAATGCCAGACCACACTCTTGGTTGAGTGAAGCACTATATGCAAAGGAGCACATACTCCCAATTTAGATGATTTGGAAGTCTTTCCCAGCTGAGTCACCAGCTTGAGATTTAATATTTTTTTGGTTGTTAACCTTTTTTTTTGCTTTAGGAACAAAACTATCTTAAAAGAAATTTAGCTATTAAAGCATTTTGAAATGGTGACATTCAATGTGTACATAAGATTACTCAAATCACAATTACATTGAATTTTCTAGGGAGCAAAGAGAAATATATTTATGTTTATGAAAACCAACTTACAACATTCTCATGACTACCAACTGCCCCATATATAATTGACTACCTAACTCTAAAAATTGACTTTTTCATTTCCTTAATGGTGATAAATAATTCAAGGGCAGAATTTCAGTTCACAGTATTTAGACCTTCAAGGGTCTTTATCTACTTACTTCTCCACATTTTACAGAGGAAAAGCATCAAATCCAAAGAGGATAAATGATTTTCCTAAGGCTGCACCTGTCGATATAAAAGTTCAGAGTTGGAAGACACCTTTGAGACCATCCAGTACATTCTATACCTGAAAATAATTATTTCTATGATATAACCAACAAGTGGACATCTAGTCTCTAGAGGGTCCTAACTTGATCTTCTGTAAGTGTTTACACCTTTCCTCTGTTAATTATGTCAAATTTATTTCTAAAATCTCTCATAAATGTGTCCAGGTTGTCTGTCCTATTCTACTATGGAAGCAGTATGTTATTCTTAAAATCAGAGACCATCATTGACCTTTCTTTGTATTCCCAGAATTTAGCACAGGATCTAAAACATAGCAAATGCTTGTTGACTTCACTTGATTTCTGCCAAGTCTAAACGTGTTTCTCAAAAAATTCCACATTTGCTTCTAGTTTCACATCTGGGGTCAAACTTATAAATTCTAAGGTAGGAATAAACAGATCTAGAATGTGAACCCCAATCCTCTGAATCTGAATTGAACACTCCAAAAATACTAATTCTTAGAATTGGAGAAAAATACAAATGCAAAAAGTCATTGTGTGAAAGCAGTAATCTCAATGAATGGGTAATCTTTATTATGAAGTGTGCTATCTCTCTTCATTTTCTTGGGTTTTTTTTCTTTGTTACTTGCTCTGAAATTCTAGAATGATCAGGAAATTCCTGCTATAATATATAAAATATAAAATGATTTTACATTTATAATTAAGGCAGGCATGGACCAGATCCTTTGAAGAAATATCTGATATTTTTTAATCACAAAAAGGCAAAAAATAAATCATTCTAAAATAGTCTTCTGAAACAAACTGAGAATGTCCAAGTTGCAAATACTTTTTTTTTAATCTGGTGGGACATTGTTCACAACATATAAAAGTCATCATAACTATATCAGCTTTGGTTTTCATGCGTGACCTGCCATATTTAATTACCCACACAATCTATTTTGAATAAATTCATCAAACCTTTTCTCCTTGTCTGAAACCAAGACAATTTATGTAAGTTTATCTAAATAGATTTATTAACATTAACTAGATTGCCAATGTCTAAGAGAGAGAAGGGAGGGAGGAGAGAGAGAAAGAGAGAGTAAGAGAGAGAGGAGAGGGAGAGGGATGATGGAGGGAAAATGGGAATTGAAAAGGGAAAGGTATAGAGAAAAGGGGCAGGAAAATGACATGTACTACTTGTACTGATTAATAATTTCAGTCACATCTGATTGTTCATGACCCCACTTGGGGTTTTCTTAGCAAAGACACTGGATTGACTTTCCATTTTCTTATCTAGTTCATTTTCTAGATAAGGACCTGAGTGAAATAGGGTTCAATGACTTGCTTATGGTCACACAGCTTGTAAGTATCTGAAATCTGATTTGAACTCAGGAAGATGTCTTCCTGACACCATGGGTTCATATATGTTTAAATAAACTATATAAAATAAATAAAATCTTAAGGCTGGGGTTGATATATACAACCATATGTGTGTTAACACACTTATATTTGTATATGTATATATGTGTTTGCATACACTCATGTGAATGCATATCTCTCCCTCTCTCCCCTCCCCACTTCTCTCTCTTAGACATTGATGCCCAGCTCTCACATGTGGCTCTAAGAAGCTATATCTTGTTCAGAAATCACACCACAGTAAAAAAACAACTTGGCTGGTGATAAGAGTAACTTACAGGTTTCAAGTCTATTGTTGAGTTAAGGGAATGACTACCTCAAGCATGTGAAGCATCATGTGAAGCCACCTCCATGAAATGAGCAGGAGAGAAAATTTTGTTCCAATGGTCATGAGGCCAGCTGAGGCTGAAATTGTGGAGTGCTTAGAACTTGGTTAGACATTGAAGACAGCAAGGTCATCCACTGCATCTAGAGCCATTACCAATTGTCTTGACTCTGTATTTCCATGGTGGATCATGATGACTTAGGAAGAGAGAGTGAGGTGGATGATTTTGTGCACCTCTACCTCACTTCAATTTATTCATGCAACAAAAGACATCATTCATCACCATTTCTCAAAGTCTTGTGTTGATAAGCAAGTGATGAAGCAGCAGATGTGGATATACTGGGAGCTGAAGTCACAACCCTACCCACAAGCATCCCAGGCCATAGAGTCATTTCTCCATTGAAAGTAGCAGTGAGATACATCAGCTCCCTGAGTTACTGAACAACCCTTTTAAGGATTACCCTCCTCTCCTTCTGATGCAAGGTGCCCTAAAAATTGTCTGCTTACCCAGCTCTGGCCTGATTACCATGGCAGGTGGGGTTCCCACAGTGTGGTTGAGACAAAAAAATCTAAAAAAAATATCTTCAAAGAAGATTCCACCCTTCTTTGGTGCAGAGAACATGCATAGACACCCAGAAAACACAAGATTCAATAAACTTGAAAGACAAACAGCACTTGTTGCAAGAAAACTCAGCAGGTATTACCATATCCAAATAGTAGTCATGAATGAAACAAGTCTGGCATATGAAGACCAGCTTACTGAAGTCTGAGCTGGATACACATTTTTTCTGGAGTAGTCACAGTGAAGGAGAATTCCATGAAGCTGGGGTAGGTTTTGCAATCAAAACTAATCTATTCAACATTCTTGAACACGTATCAAAAAGAGTGAAAGACAGGCTCATGACAATGAGATTGCCATTTCCAGGAAAATTCCATGCCACCATTATCAGTGCCTATGCCTCCTCCCCCCTCATGACAAACATGGATGAAGTTTAAGAAAAATTTCATGAAGACCTGGAGACTTTTATGATCAATATACCAAAAGAGAACAAGCTTTTATTCTGGATGACTTTAATGGTAGAGTAGGTTCAGATTATCAAATCTGTGCATCTCATGATCTCCTCACAAACACTGTCTTCTGTTCACTTAAATGCTATGAAACTTTCTGGATGTGCCCTTGTAGCAAATGTTGGTTTCTATTAGACTGTGTGATCAAAAGCAAAGAGACAGACAGGATGTGAGAGTGACAAAAACAATGTGTGGTACATAATGCTGGACTGATCATAGACATATCCTCCCAAGCTAAATATTCACATTTATTTATTTTTTAGGTTTTTTTTTTTTGCAAGGCAAACGGGGTTAAGTGGCTTACCCAAGGCCACACAGCTAGGTAATTATTAAGTGTCTGAGACTGGATTTGAACCCAGGTACTCCTGACTCCAGGGCCGGTGCTTTATCCACTATGCCACCTAGCTGGCCCTGAATATTCACATTTAACTAAAACCATGACTCCAAGGCGAAATGAATACTAGAAGTTCATGTCAAGAGATTAGAGTGTCTCTCTGAACAGAAACAATTTGCCGTTAACTTGGAGAAAAACTGAGCCAACACACAGTTGGCAATAGTGGAACAGAAAAAGAGTAGGCAGCTTTCAGAGAGCATTACATTTGTTCATCTAGGCCAGAATACTTGTAAACACCAAGAATGGTTTGATGAAAATGATGGGGAAGTACAGAAGCTGCTAAGTGAAAAACAAGAATTTCACTGGATTTAACAGTAGGATAGTTCATCTATTTCTAAGAAGATCACTAATTCCATCAAAAGTAAAATACAAGCAAAATTTAGAGGGCAGATGAAATTCAATTCTTTGCAGACAGTAACAAACCAAAATGTTCTATCATGCCCTGAAGGCTATTTATGGACACCTATGTTTCATCTCAACTATTCAGTGATGATGGATCCACATTGATTAGCAACTGAGATATGATCCTAGAGAGATGGACTGAACACTTCCATAATGTTTTTAACAGACAATCATCAATCAGTGCAGAAACCACTGACTGTTTATCTCAAGTTAAATTCATTCAGTCCCTAGATGAAGTTCCAACTGAAGAAGAGGTTTCAAGTGGCAAAGCATCAGGTGCTGATTCTATTCCAGCTGAGATCTACAGGGTGGCAAGTCCATTGCTCATCCAAAAACTGACTGAAATTTTCCAGGTTATGTGACATGAAGAGATTATTGTCTAAGAATTCAAGGATGCTTTCACTGTCCATCTCTAATGGATTGCCCTGTGACAATCACAGAGGTATTTTTCTTTTAGTCAGTGCTGGTAAAATTCTTGCCAGAACTCTTCTTAATAGACTTATCCTTCACCTGGAAGATACTCACTTCCCTGAGAGCCATTGTAGCTCCACAAAGGGTTAAGGAACAGTCAATATGCTATTTGCTGCCTGACAACTCCAGGAAAAATGCCAGAAATAGAATAGAGGTCCGTATATAACATTTGTAGATTTGACCAAGGCATTTGATACTGTCAGTAATAAGGTTTTATGGAAAATGATGTCAAAATTTGGTTGCCTGGAGAAGTTCATCAATATTGTATGACATCTTGCTTGCCTGTTTCTGGATAGTCGATGATGCTCTTGAGATTTCTCAGTCAAAGGGAGTAAAACAAGGATATTTCTTTGGTCCCGTACTTTTTAGAAAGATGCTTTCAGTTGTATTATCAAACACCTTCACTGAGGATGAGCATTGCCTCAATGTCAGCTACCACAATGATTACAAATTCTTCAACTTGAAAAGGCTACAAGTCAAGATCAAAGTGAAGAGTGTTGGTGCATGATGGTGTTTGTAGGTGATGTGTGCACTCAATGCAGCCTTTGAAGCTGAGATGCAACAAGGTATGAACCGATTCTCTGCTGCTTGTGATAATTTTGATGTAACAATTAGCACCAAGAAACACAGGTGCTCCATCAGCCAGCATCATACCATCCATATATGGAACTATTGATTACAACAAATGAAGAAATTTTGAGAACTGTGGACAGGTCCACTTACTTTAGCAGCATCCTTTCCAAGGAGGTACAGAATGACAATGAGATTGATACTGGCATTGCCAGAGCTAGTTCAGTATTTGGGAGGCTCCAAAAGAAAGTGTGGGAAAGAAGATATATTAGATTGACTACCAAAATGAAGTTCTACAGAGCAATTGTGCTGACCTCATTGCTGTATGCCTGTGAACCCTGGATGGTCTACCAGCGCCATGTCAGGAAACTGAATTGCTTCCATTTAAATTTTCTTAGGACAATTCTGAAGAGCACCTGGCAGGAGAAGATACCAGAAACTGAGGTCCTTTCCTGAGCTAAACTGCCTAGCATTCAAACATTACTACAGAGAGTGTGACTATGATGGACTGGACACATTGTTAGAATGTGCCAGATACATGCTTGCCATAAAAACTATTTTATGTGAAAACTCACAAGAGGGCAAGCACTCAAAAGAGGATCAGGAGAAGCAATACCGAGACACCCTGAAGATCTCTCTTAGGAACTTTAGAATTGATTGCACAACATAGGAGACACTGGCATAGGACCACCTAGCATGGAGTACCCTCAACAGTGATGGTGTCTCACTCTATGAGAAAGGCATAATTGAAACAGATCAAAGGAAATGTGACATGTAAGTTTAGAGTACCCATGCCAGGTGTTCACATGGACTTTTTGTATCCAACCTGTGGTAGAACATTCTGAGATCATATTGGTTTTATCGGTCATAGTTGGACACACTACATTGCTTTTTAAACATTTGCAATATATATGAAAATTAACAAAAATTAGCTCTAGATAGACAAATGAATACATTATCCCTTATTTTCCTTTGTTCCTTATGCTAATCTGATCTGGCACATTGTTACTGTCAAACTTTTGTGTCAACCATCTATTGCTCTCTTAACATTAGGTACTTAATTTCTCTAATCATACCTCATGACTACTACAAACAACCTGGATTATCAGTGCAGGTAGCACATCTGCAAAACTCTAATGGATATCACTGGCAATTATAATGAATAAAAAAATTCAGGTCAGTCAACAATCACAATGAACATTTTCAAATCACCCACTATGTATAAGGCATAATGCTACATGAAAGCAAATCCAGTAATGATGATAGTGATGATGAGGAATACCTGCTCTCAAGGAATTCAATCTGAGGGAAATAACAGTAAAAATAAATAGGTATAAACAAGAATATCTTACAGAAAATGCATATAATTAGAAGAGGAAGGTACTAGAACCAGGGGAAATTGGGAAGGACATTTTACTGAAGGTGAGATGCTTACCTGAGACTTGAAAAAAGCCAAGGAAACCAGGAGACAGAAACAAGGAGAAAGATAAATCAGTGAAAATTGGGAGGTGAAATTCTGAATAGCGATGAGGTACATGTCACCCAATTCCCAAGTATTCATAAGTCTGTAAAGTATAAGAAGATTAGAAAATTAAGGTAACACCAAGATTTGGGGGAGTCAGTGGAATGACCAAGTACTCTAGGAAAAGAGTCTGGTACTTTGTTAAGTCATAAAGCAAACCATGAAGAACTTTAGATCTTCTGTTCCTACACAAAGACACTATGATAAACTAGAAGGATTATGTTTCAGTATTATGTGGTTCCTACAGACCAATTAACAAAAGTGTATTTGCCTCTGAGCAAAATGTCACTCTCCTGCTGAGCCACCCACGTCTCATAGATTAATTTTAATACATCTCTGTCATATAAACACTTTCCAGGAATAGTAGTTGTAGACTCCTTTAAAATTATAAATGTATGTAAAATATAAAATGCCATATATGTTAAATAAGGTTATGAGCTTTGAAGATCCCTCTAAGCTCTGAATTTATAATTGTACACACATACATTTATCATATGCATATATAAATAACACATATGATATAGTATAAAAGAAGAAAGAACAACTGCAAAATGAAATAATATTTGGCTATTTAATAATTGGACATGACAATACATGAAATTTGTTTGATTATTTGTTAAGCAAATGTTCTGAAAAAGAAGACAAGCAGGGGCAGCTAGGTGATGCAGTAGATGGAGCACCAGCCTTGGAGTCAGGACTTTTTGAGTTCAAATCTGGCCTCAGACACTTAATAATTACTTAGCTGTGTGGCCTTGTGCAAGCCAATTAACCCCATTGCTTTGCAAAAAAAAACAAAAAACAAAAAAAAAACTAAAATAAAAGAAGACAAGCATTCAGGACTTCTATAGAATTTCTTAGGGTTTTAAAATTTGAGAGTCATTTTGACAAATATTTGTGTCATTTATTTTTTGGATCTTGATCCTATTTAGTCCTGCTCTTCACTTACCTCACTCAAATTCAGCAGCATTTAAGTCAGCAATCTGTTATGTGTCTCCTTGGATTGTATATTTGAAGGACCTGAATTTCATGAATGAGAAAGAAAGGTTACTGATGGTATTTCAGAAATACCTGCTGTTATGATCAATGTACAAGCTCTGGAGTACATTGACATAAAAATCTCCTGTGTATGGGCATATGTGAATATTGATGGTAATATGAGCCAGTGCATGATGTATGTCAAAGTAGGATTAAATAATTTATATGTAAGTTATGTGCCATGGGTTGTGTTTGAGGCAATGGGATAATGCTGGTCTTTGGTATTTGCTTGTTTTTATTAATGCAAATAATGGAAATATACCTTCACTCTTTTCATTTTTATTGTCTACACTCATTAGTTTAAAAATTCAGTAGTGATTACTGTGCACAACATTCTTCAAACTTTTTATTATTATGCACCTACCATGAGCTCTAAGGAATAGGGTTTTCTTGCTCTGTGTGTATGCATGCGTGTAATAGCTATTAATTCTTTTTTTAGTTTATTTATTTATACAGTATATCATTCAACCATTTTTCTGTTTGTCTATTATTTAATTATCTGATTCTCACATTTCTTTGTATCCTCCATGTTTAGTGATGTCTGAAATATTGAAGTTGCTTAGTAAATGTTAGTTTTTGAATCAGCTAATTACAGTATTTGGTTGGCATTTGGGGAAATATAATACTTCTATAAGATACAAAGTATCTGTAATCATAAAATTCAAAGCACTGGGAGTGAAAAATATGGAAGAACTTGTATGAATTCATCTAAAGAGAAGTGAGAGGGACCTAGAAAACATTATACAAAATAACAGCAATGTTGTAAAATGATCAACAGTGAAAGCATTAGCTATTCTTACTCAGAAAATAATCCAAAACTTTCAAAAAAACTCACAATGAAAAATGATTTTCACTTCCTAAAAAAGAGACTTGATGAATTCAAAATGTAGATTGAAGCATACATTGTACTTTGCTCATTTTTAATTATTTTTTTCTGTTTTCCTTTGACACAAAAATTATTAATATAGAAATATAATTTTCATGAATACATATGTATAATATCAAATTACTTGTCTTCTAGGGGAAGGGAAAGAGGCAGAAAACACAAGGATAATTTCTGGATCAAAATTTAAAGAAAGAAATTTTAATGTTAAAATTTATTTTTATATTTTAATGTATTCAATAAAATTAAATGAATTTTTACATTTTAACATATTTAATGAAATAAAATGATATAAAGTAAAATAAATAATAAAGTAAAAAATGAAAATAGGATATATAAAATATGTCATCAAAAATGGTCTTGAAAATAGATCCAGGGGCAGCTAGGGGTACAGCGGATAGAGTACCGGCCCTGGAGTCAGGAGTACCTGAGTTCAAATGCAGCTTCAGACACGTAATAATTACCTAGCTCTGTGGCCTTAGGCAAGCCAATTAACCCCAATTGCCTTTCAAAAAAATAGATCCAAAGCATACAGAGACAGTTTAAGAATTAATGAATGAACTTAAAATTATGATCAAAAGAGTACCTAAACCTAAAATTTCAAAAAATATAAAACATCTCAATATTTTGCAATTAGAGGGTAAAATAGAAAAAGGAAGAATTCACAACTCAGTTGCTAAAAGAAAACTCTCCAAAATAGAACCAAATTCCAGAGCTCAGAATTCAGAGATAAAATACATCAGGCAGTCAGAAAATTCATTTTCTGCTCTAATCTGCTCTAATACCATGGAATCACAGCCAGAATCATACAAGATTAAGTAGCAGCCACCTTACAGAATTAGTAGACTTGAACTATGAAATTACAGAGGCAAAGTATCTAGGATCAATAAAGATTATCTTACCTAGTAAAAGTGAATATACTCCTTCAAGGGAAAAATTGTATATTTAATGAAATTAAGAACTTTCAAAAATTGTGCTGAAAAGACCATAGCTTAATAGAAAAATTTCCTTTAAAATACAAGACTCAAGAGAAGTATAAAATGATAAACACAAAAGAAACTATAAATGTTCATTGTTTATATATAAGAAGATGATACATGTAAATTCAAATAACTTTATCATTATTAGGGAAGAGAATATTATAGAGAGAAAACCAATATTCTTTTAAGAATGATTTTGAAAAAAGAATGATTTTGAGAGACTGTCATTTTGATTTTTATATATGTATAAATAAATAATCAAGTACATATGAAGAAAGATGCTTTCTGCATCTAGAGAAAGAATTGATGAATAGAGGTATGAATAATTTTATATATCTATCTATATCTTTATCTATCTATTTAAAAACCTATTTGTATCTAATTATAGTCATCTTTGAGGGAAATTTATACAATAACTATGAAGTATTATATAAAAAAAATTTATACAATAACTTTTCCCTCCATGAATTGAAAATAAAATATATTTTTAAAAATCAATATATAATAATGTGTTGTTTATTAGAAACATACTTGAAACAGAACAACTTATACCAAATTAAGTATTTGAAGCAGAATCCATTATGTTTTGACTATCATAAAAAAGATAAGTATAGCAAACATGATTTCAGATGAACCAAAATCAAAAATAGACCAGATTGAAAGGGATAATCTGGGCAACTACATCTTATTCAAAGGGATCATAGATAATGAAGTAATATCAATAGTAAACATAGAGTATCATAGAGTACAAATTCTTAAAGAAAAACAGAAACATAGATAATAAACAGATAGATAGATAGATAGATAGATAGATAGATAGATAGATAGATAGATAGATAGATGACAGGGGGAAGTAGACAGTCAAGTTATTTTAGTATGTAAACTCAACTTTACCCTCTGAGAGGCAGGTAAGTGTAATCATAAAATAAGAAGAAAAGTTAAGGGAATAAATTGGAGCTCAGAAAATTTGGATGAGATAGAACTTTGGAGAAACATAAATAGAGCTAGAAAGCAGTTGTACATGGCAATTTCATAAAAATTAACCAGATATTATGGCATAAATATCTCACAACCAAATACTCAAAAGAAGATATAGTAGATGCATACTGTTCAGAAAATCATGAATAAAATACATATTCAAAAAAGTCTGTAAAAAGATATATGAAAATTAATTGTAAACTGATTTATCTGCGCCTAAAGAATTAATGGGTCGAAGAATAAGTTACATAAAATGTTAATTTCACTAAAGAGAATGACAACAAAGAGAAAACACACCAAAATATGTGGGACAAAGGATTACTTAGGAAAAATATATTTCTAAAAAAAAGAAAGCAGAGCATTGAATGAAATATAAAAAAAATTCATGGAAAAAGAACAAGTTAAATTCCCCAAATAACACCAAAAAATAGAAGGGATAAACTGAAAGCAATCAAACTATTAAATAAAGCTAGAATATAGTTTTATGAAAAACAGTGCAATAGGTAAGCTTTTTTAGTGTTATTAGAAAAGAAGAAAATCAACTTGCCAATATAAGAAATCATTGAAATGATTATACTTCAAAAGAAGATTAAATCGGACAATTATTAGGAGTTAATTTGTCCAATCATATGGCAATAAATTTAACAGCTTAAGTAAAATGGATTAATATTTTAAAATATATAAATTGACCAAATGAAGAAGAAACAATGAAGAAGAACAAATACAATATTTAAATAACCTTATCTTGGAAAAAAATGACCAAAATATCATATGAACTCCATAAGGAAAAATCTTGAGGACCTCATGGATATACTAACAAGCTCTAGAAACCTCTTAAGAACAATTATCCCAATACTATATGGATTTATTTTTTAAAATAAGTAAAAGAAGGAGTCCTACCAAATTCTACTTATGAATCAAATATTGTTTTGATACATAAACCAAAGTGAACAAAACCAGAAAAATTGTAGACCAACTTCCTTAGTGAATATCAATATATTTTTTAAATATTAGAAAGGAGAATGAAGCAATATATCACTAAGATTAACCACTATGACCATCTGAGATTTACAATAAGAACATAGGACTGATTTAATATTGGGAACTATAAGCACAATTATTCAAATAAATAAGAAAACAATGTACTGAAGTTATAGAATGTCAAAAAATAGTCATTCTTATTAAAAACACTAGAAAACATAAAAATCACTTTACCTTTAAAAATCATAAATATCATTAAATATCATCTATATATAACCAAGAGCAAGTATTTTCTGATTTTTCATTATGTATATATATATATATATATATATATATATATATATATACACATTGTGTATTATCTTTATACTTGAAGATTTCAAGGTTGATGTATAAAATCAGAGACAAAGCAAGAATGCCTACTATTATTGAACAATGTACTATAAATGCTAAGTATAAAATCAAGAAAGAGAAAATAAAATAAAAAGTAAAAATTAGGCTATGAGAAAAGAAAAACACCAGTATTTTCAGATGATCTGCTGATATGCTTAGGGAGTACTAGAGAATTAACTAAAATTACTGAATTGACTTCAGCAAAGTTGATGGATGTAAAATAAATCTTCAGCATTTCTATATATTACCAAATGACATATATTACCAAAATCCAGTAGGAGAAGAGAGATAGAAAAATTCAATTTAAAATAGTTACTGACAATATAAAATGCTGGAAATTCTACCTGTCAAGGCAAAGTCAGCTCCTATATGAATACAATTATAAAAGTTTTCACAAAAATACATATAATTGAAGAAATATCAATTTCTAATTCAAATTCTGAATGAACATAATAAAATGACAATTATCCTTAAATCAATTTATGTGTTCAGCACCATGTCAATCAAACTACCAAAGAATTATCTTAAAGAACAAGAAAAATAATTGAAAATTCATCTCAAAAGCATGATAACAACAATAGAATCAATAAAAAATGAAGGAAAACGGTCAAGAAGTAATGGTTTAAAATTATTTTAAAAATCAGAACTCATTGGGCAGCTAGGTGGCACAGTGGATAAAGCACCGGCCCTGGAGTCAGGAGTACCTGGGTTTAAATCTGGTCTCAGACACTTAATAATTACCTAGCTATGTGGCCTTGGACAAGCCACTTAACCCCATCTGCCTTGCAAAAAAAAAAAAACCCTAAAAAAAATCGGTACTCATCAAAACAATCTGGAGCTAATATTTATAGTAATGGATCAATAAACAAAAAAAGATACCCAATAAACAATGGTTAAGGGGCATTGTAATCCAGTATTTGGTAAACCTAAACCATCATTTGGGAAAAGGTTGATCATATTGTGGTGAATGATGATGATGCAATACTATTACTATGCAATAAGAAATAATAAACAGAAAAAGTTGAGAAAACTTATCTGAACTCATACAAAGTAAAGTAAACAAAATAAGAAGATTGTACACAGTAACAACAATTTTGTAAAGATGATCAATTGTGAAAAACAGCTACATTGATTATGGAAATGATCCAGGACAATTCCAAAGAACTTGTGCTGAAATATGATCTCTAAGTCGAGAAATAGATCAATGAATTCAGAAATGCATATTTGAAGCATACTTTTTTATTATTTACTATATTTTTATTTTATCTGTATTTTCTTTTGTAAAATTGCTTATTTGGGAAAATGGTTTCCATGGCTCCATATGCATAATCAATAGCAAATCATTTGTCTTCAAAAGGAAGGGAATTGCTGTCATGGAGGGAAAGTATTTGAATTTCAAAAATAAATAAAAAATATTAATTTTTTTTCACAAACTTTTGGAATATTTTAAAAATAATTAAAAATATAACAATATTTTAAAAGAACTAAAAGTTATTGTGTAGACATGATATATGATAAAAGCTTTTGAGAACAAAATACATAAATATTGATTAAACATTGAGTAAAAAAGAAAAAAGTACCCAAGAAAAAATGGGGATTATGGAGGAAGGGGTACAATTGAAAAAAAAGCACCTTGACCCAAAATATACCACAGACAAATAAAACAACCATGAGAAAACACCTTGGAAATATTGTTTGCTGGAATTAATTCATAATATAAAGACTAAGTTAAAATTAGAGGTAATTGGGGCGGCTAGGTGGTGCAGTGGATAACGCACCGGCCCTGGAGTCAGGAGTACCTGGGTTCAAATGTGGCCTCAGACACTTTATTATTACCTAGCTGTGTGGCCTTGGGCAAGTCACTTAACCCCATTTGCCTTGTAAAAACCTAAAAAAAAATAGAGGTAATTTATAGAGCTTTATTAAAAGAAATGATAAGAGAGATGGAATAAAATGTCCTTGGAGATCAAGATTCTCTGAGAGTAGAAATGCTGAAATTTAAATTTGTCTGAGTTCCAGGAGAACAGACAACAGAAGTAAAATATATTATAGGAAGGAGATGGGAATGAGTAAAGGTAAAATAATGTTTGTGAGAATATTGGCTCTGCAAGAAATTGATATGCGGCACTTGTGATAATGTTGTTGGTTTATTGATTAGAAAAAGTTATGTGTGCAAATATTTTTCACAATAAATCTGAGATGATCAAATGGAATAATGTATTTGAGAACTTTGAAAGCTATAAAATGCTGTACAAATGAAGATGAAGAATTTTATTGTTAAGTTAATGTTTATTATATCTACCTTATTAGATTTTAATCAATTTTATCATATGATAGACTGTGTTTTTATTCACTTTATGTACATTTTATTATTCATTTTAATGCTACGGTCTTTTCCAGCTTTCAAATTCTACTATTAGATCAGAATTTTACTACTTGAAGTGATTATAGAGGTTTATAGTTAAGAGTAATTTTTCTCTTACAGAATGTTTTAGGCCTAACCAACATCATACTCCTCATTAGGTCCTAATGCTGGCCTGTCCCCTTCTACCAAGAAATATTTTCACAAACTATATTTTAAATGCATTCCTCAACAAAGTCAGATACATATATACCATTTCAGATAACTTAAATTCTAATCTTTCTCTAACTCCTTTCTCATACCACATCTACATTTTCCTTGATTTCAACTTATTTTAAATAAGTAAAAAAAATTAAAATAGTTAAAATTTCATTCCATTGCATTTATCTTTTTAATTTCTGTTTTACTTAATATATTTATCAATATCTCTCTACATATATCTAAATATCTCTGTCCCTATATTTATATCGATATATATATCAACTCTTTTCTAGATTATGCCTATCTTGAGGGCAAAAACAATGCAGTTTTAATTACTATTATGCTGATGGGGTAGAATATAATATTATAGAATTATTGTTATAATGTTGTTATATAAAAGTTATATTACAGTATTATAAAATATACACTTCACATAGTAGGCACTTAATAAATATAATTTGAATTGAAGTTTTTATTTTCTTGATCAAGAATTCTTCTCAGGTTTGTGATCACAATTAGATTTTTTGGCATCTCTCATTTCTCTTCCCAGTTTTCCCTGGACATCCTTTACTAGATTTTTAAAATACTTTTTGAGCTCTTCCATGGCCTGAGTCCAATTCAGATTTTTTTGGAGGCTTTGTATGTAGAAGTGTAGTAGCTGAGTTGTTTTCTTCTTCTGAGTGTGTGTTTTGCAAAAAAAACCCAACCCCCCCCCAAAAAAAAAAAAAAACCCTTACAACTTTGCTTGGTCAGATTTTTTTTCTTCTATTGTTTGCTCATTTTCTTAACCTATGACTTGATTTTATCTCTTTATTAAGGTGGTTCCTGGGTGCAGGGTGCCCTGTTGGGATTTTTTGCAGCTGTTTTCAGAGATACTTCTAGGGATCTGAAAGTTTTCAATTTTTCCAAGGTGGTGTGATCTAAGAAGAGGTTCTTACTTCTCTCCTGACTAGTACTTTGGTCTGTGCGTGACCACAAGCATTCCTTTCTGCCCTGGAACCTCTGCTGTGGCAGTAAGTTCTGTTGTACTTCTGCTCCTCTTCCTGGGACTGGAATGCAAGATTGTGACCTAGATCAGAGTACGGTAAAGCAACAGAATCCTGTCTCAGTGATAGCAAGGAGATTACTGCATGTTCCTTTGAACCCCTTTACCATATGAGGAATGAGAGCTCCTGAAGCAACTACTGCTGCTGATTCAAAGACTCTCGAGACCTGCTCCTGATCTATTGGGTTGGGGGTCTGTGCTAAAATGTACTCCACTCTCACCCTAGTGGGGCAGAGTTTTCCTGCTGATATACCAAATTGTTCTTGGCAATTCCTGGACTGAGACATTTTGAAAGTACCACCACTGGCCTAGTTGCACAGTGGTCTGTTTCTGGATGGCTGGGGCCAGTTTGCTGCAGTGCCCAGGCTGCACTGCATTCCTATCTCACCCTAGTGCCACAGACCCTTCCCATCAATATTCCAAGTTGTCCTGGTCTGGTAAATGTTTTCACTTGGTGGGTTCAGCTACTCTAGAATTTGATTAGAGTCATTATTTAAAGGTATTTAGAGTAGTTTTGGGGGGAGTTTGGGTGAATCCCTGCCTTTATTCAACCATCTTGGTTCCTTCCATCATTGTTATGTCTTTCAAAGATTCTTGAATGATTTTGAGTATAGTTCCAGCATTGAGATACTACCATTCTATGTCTTTTGAAGGTCAAAGTGGTGTTAACAAGAAAGCTGGCTTATTTTTAATTCATTAAGCTATGGAAATCTCCTCTCTTATGATTTTGAGACAGAACTGAATTTATAGTTATAGACTAAAATGCATAGGTTCTGTGAGTGGTAGGGCTACACTGGTTGCCAAGTTAATACACGAGTAAAACATAAAAGGACGCTTTTTAACATTGAGTCTTCAAGAAAACTATTGCTAAAAATTGGCATTCTCATCAAGTATTATCTCTTTAGGAATATTTTTAGCATTATTTCCTATTTATATTACTAATGTTATTCAAGCAATAACTGTATGTCAGTAATTGTTACCCTAAGAATTATATTGTTTGCCAAACCATCAAATAAAACTCAGAACATGCCTTCAAATGCAATATCAGTCAAATCAATTGTTTTGGGTCACATGAGATGAAACTGCTGATTATATTATTCTTTTGACATTTGTTTTGTCAGTAGATATAACTAAGAATGTTCCCCATATCTGATATTCTTGACAATTCTAGAATAGCCTTAAGTGGAAATAGCTTAAATCCAAAATACTCTCAAATAATATCTTTTAAAACTACAACATTTTCTCCAGAGTAACTGGGGGCAGCCAGAATTTTCACACAAAACATACTGAGATTCACTTATACAGCAAAGGGGAAAAACCATAACTGCTGAAATTCAGTGCTTTTAGTATATCTTTTCAATCCTGATGCCTGATAAGGACTGAATATTTTTCAGGATCTTAAATTCTGTCTGGTGTCTTAAAGCACGAGAAGGAGACATAATGGGAAAGCGACTCCACGTACCCAAAGGTGTAATTTTCAAATTAATTGTGATAAACCTACTGTAATTTAAAAGATGATAACTTCATGGGAATAAAGGAGATTACAAAGAAACTGCCAAAATTAAGGCCATAGACTGTCATTATTACCAGGTCAATATCATTATCATTCTGTTACAAGCAGCTTCTTTATAATCATTCTAAGAGAAAATGATTCAGTATCTTTTTCGCCCCATGCATAGGATGATAAAAGCAACAAGTCTCTGTTGGGTTCTTTTAAAAAACTCATTATTATTTATTCTTTCAAAAAGATAGCTGTGATCCAATGACATTGCACTAATACAAGTTCTCCACTAGCTTCAGGTCAAATTTGTCAAATTTTAGACCAATGTCTACTGCATGAAAATATGTTGCAATCACCTGAAAAGAGGACTTTATAAGTGAAACTCAGACCCATATCTGAACCCTCTTAGCTGACCTGAGCTCTAACAATAAACTCTCTTTTATATGAAACTTTTCAAAGTGACAGGGTCACAAAGTGCTTTGAAATAATATAGTCCAAATGGCCGACAGCAAATTTAGAAACCATTTTCTGTGCAGCTTTTATGTCAGTGACCATACCACAGTTAATAAATTGTAAGAGAAAATAAATAACTGCTATAATAGGATTTAAAACCCACTGATGATTGTGTGTTCCTTGGGTGTAAATGACAATGTGCTGAAGGCACTGCAAAGAAATTATGACCAGGAAGGATGTTAGAATTGAAATAGGTATTCTCTCTTTGTTACAAGATAAATGAATGCCTTGCTATATACTTAACTTCTAGACTTCTCCACCTTCCTCTTGAATTGGGAATAACTATTTTAATATAGGTTTATATATATATATATATATATGTATATTCATTTTGTCTCTTTTTTGTCCTTGCACCACAATATGTAATGATATTTATATTGAATGGCATATTTATTTATTCCAATATGATAATTGTCATATTTTTGTATTCTGAATCATTAGTAGAACTGCCATAATATTGAAACACATTTTTAAACAAAAAGCAAACATAATACATATTGGGAATAAACTATAACAATTCCCAATAAATAGAACAGAAAAGAGAGGATGGCGAATTTCCCTACTACTATTTGACATAATTCTCAATGGTGCTAGGAGTAGAAAAGGGAATAAAGTTATAGGTATAGGTAAAAAGATTAAAATATTCATATTTGTTGATGATATATTTATAGATATTTATAGATACTAGTTTATGATTATTCACAACTTTAGCAAATTTTTCAATTGCATTTTATATAAAAAACAAAATACAAGAGATATTGAGAGAAATGGCAATTCTCTTCCAAATAAATACAAAATGCATACAATTTCTGGTGCTCAATCTAATCAACCACAAAACCACTTTTATAAATATCACTACTTAAGAATCCTATTATGATTACAGAGGTGCTGCAGATAAGAATAACTACAAAGCAAATAAAAGCTAAGTGTCAAACAGAAAATAAATTTGGGTGCAATTTCAATTAGAATTTCTGTAATATATTTTTTAAAAAAGCTTTTTAAGAATTAAAAAAAATGGAGCAGTTAGGTGGCTAGTGACTAGAGCACCAGCCCTGGAGTCAGGAGGACCTGAGTTCAAATTCAGATTCAGACACTTAAATAATTACCTAGCTGTGTGACCTTGAGTAAGTCACTTAACCAAATTGCCTTTAAAAAAACAGAATAAAATATATAAATAAAATGAGGCAGCTAGAGGTGAAAAACCATGTGATAGAGAATTAGAAAAATAATTTACAACTTGTCACAACACAAACAAAATTTACAGTCAATAACAAATTCACTAAAAATTATTATAGATAAAATACAAGATGATGTCTTTTTGTGACAATATGAAATATTGAAACAAAATCAAAGATTGAAATATATAAGAAAATGTAAGATATTTTATAGCAAAAGCATATCAAGAAGGAATATTGCGAGCATAATTGGACTACTTGAAATCCATGACCAATAAAAAGTCTACAAATCATATTTCAAAAAAATATCTTAATGGACTTAGATGACGACCATATGATACCTCTTAGAAGTAGAAAGCCAAGTGGAAAGGACTTCCCAGTTACTTCCTGGAAAACAAAGAAAAACAAAAAATAAAACAAAATAAATATCAAAACCTCAAGAGTGTAAACTACTATAAATATTAAAGTCAAAATCTAGAGTTTATAAAATAGTTCAAGTACACAGAACCTATAACTGAATGATTCCTTACCCCAGTAAAATAGAAACTTAATAAAATTAATATTTTTGTTGTTGTTTTTCAAAATGTGCACAATAAAGTAGCAAAGATGTTAGAATACAATATTTTATTAGTCTAGTAATATAAACTTACAACCAAGAATCTTACCTATGACCTTAGTATACAATACCACAAAGAATGAGAGGGGCAGACCTCTTTTTATATTAATGAATAGCATAATTCCAAGTGGTCATGATGGAAAGACCAAAGATACAGAAAAATTTTGAAATGCAAACATATGAATCAAGAAAATCTTTTACAAAATGAGTGAACAGTTTTATAAAGCTAAACAATGAGAAACTATTTCCATTACAATATATAAAAATTATCTACGTTCTGGTTATTTCCATGCACAAATCACTTAGCCTTGCAGTGCTGTGTTGTTATTTACATTGCTACAGGTTGTAAATTATAGAGAAAGTGCTGACAGTTATTGATTGAGAGTTTTCTCACCAGGGAGTTTTACTTTATCAATAAAAACATAAGACTACTCTCTATCTTATGTTTTTTGGTATTTCTTGAACAGAAGCAGTAATTAGAAATTTTATGTGTGCTTACAGAGTACTCCATTTGTTTCTCTATCACCCTTTGAGACTTTGAAGATTCTGGCATTCTAAGATGGATGAATAGCTGTGTAATGTCAACAATACAATACTGGAGTTTTATCTCAGAATATATAAAGTTTTAATATTTTCTTTCTTTCTTTGTTATTTATGATTCTATTTAATATTTGTTTCTTACTTTCTCATCACCCCCTAAAGATTAAAGTTTTAGAGAGTATAGATTATGTTTTACTTATATTTGTCTAAATCCCTTAGTGTCTTAGATATAGTGAGTAAATGAAAAAAGTTGTTGAATGAACCAATTCAATTCAAGCAAGTATTTTTCTATTTTTAGTGGTTTGTTTTGACAAGGCAGTGGGGTTAAGTGACTTGCCCAAGGTCACACAGCTAGGTAATTATTATGTGTCTGAGACTGGATTTGAACTCAGGTTCTCCTGCTTCCAGGGCCAGTGTTCTATCCACTGCGCCACTTAGCTGCCCTGAGGCAAATATTTTTCAAGCAATTTTAATAGGCAAAGGGATATGTTAAATATGGAACACTAAAAGACAAAAATGAAATATTTCTTGTCTTCAAATAGCAATGATTCTCCTAGGGGGATGCATTATATTAAAGTAAGTATAAACTAATTGATTTGAAGGAGGCAATTCCCACCTGTTGTTCCAAGAAGCTGAGTATGCTTAGTGAACATGCCATGATAAAACTATCTCACTACATCTACTTAAAGAGGGTGAAGATGATTGACAAGTCTTAACCCAATGGTGAATCAGCAGAATTCCTCTTCAGGCATATGAAATCTCCAGTATAATGGGTGGATGAGAACAATTAATTCCAATGGCCATGAAAGTGACTGAGGCAGTCATGGTGGAGTGCTTTAGTGCTTGGTTAGATATCAAAGATATTGAGTTTATCCCTTTCCTCCAGTTATCCTGACTTTTTTCTTGCCATTAGACTTAGAAGAACCTGGAAGAGAAAATGAGGTTGACAAATCTGTGCAACTCTGCCTCACTTAAGACATCATCCTAGGGATGCCAGATAGCAGCACAAGAAGTAGAACAACAAAGTCAGAAAGTCGGTGTTCAAATCTAGCTGTGTGACCCTGGAAAAGTCACTTAATCCTTTGAACCTCAGTTTTCTTGTTTGTAAAGTGAGTTGGATAGGATAAAAATAAATCATTTGAATATCTTTTTCCAAGAAAAACAAAAATGGGTTCATAAAAGTCAGACATGACAGAAACAACTAAACAATAACATCTACAAGTATTCTGAAATGCAGTAATGAGGAGAAAGAGCATTCTATAATGATGGCTGAAAGGGAAACAATATATGAATTAAGATTGTTAATCACAATGAGATTATCAAATATTTCCAAATTTTTGAATAGAGGGCCATTAGAAATGTTCTGCAAGATCAAAGCATATTTTTTCAATTATTTTAATCTTTCTCATGTTTTTTTCCCTTTTGATCTGCTTCATAGTACATGTACAAACTATATCCAAATGATACCATTTTCAGAAGATAATTTTCAAAGTTCTTCCTTCTATCACTGTCAAAGAAAAGGGTGAAGTTGAAGATTGTTAAAGGAAGATTGATAAAGAAACCTAAGGACACATCCAGCTGACATTAAATATCAATTAACTAAGAGTCAAAAAATTACCCAAATTCAGAATAGTAAGTTGTGGATAAACCAATTTTTCCCTAAATTTCCTAAAATGGAATTTTACTTTTAATTTTCTTACTATTTTGTGACTGAATCTCAGAGAAACATCAGTGGAAGGTTTGGGAAATGGTTGTTCTTTTATAAATAAAGCACTTGAAGGATGCTATCTTTTAAGGTTTATTGGGTTTTTGTTGTTGTTGTTGCTGACATTGGTTTTTTTCACTTTGCTTATTTTTTGCTTTTCCTAATTTATTTGACTATAGATGGTGGGTCAGATTACCAAAAAGTCCATTGAATCTAAATTTAAGGAAAAGCACCAGATTTTGATAAGAAGAACAGACATATCTTCAAAAACTAAGATGAAGACATAAAAAAAACCCAACTCCACAGACTTTGAGGAGAGCAGGGCAAAAAATGACCCAACAGATCCACAATTTGTAAATGGTGATGTCAAAAATAGAAGGGAATTTTTGAGAAGCTTCCCATTGAAATAAATGCTCCAGGTGAATTCTTGAAATGGAAATTGAAAATGGTTAAGACAAGAGAAGAGAAGGTTGGGTTGGGGCAGGGATGAGAGGATTATATTCCCACTCAAGTCTTTCACTTTCTTTTTTTTATATTATTAAAATAATCTTGTTGTGAGAGTAATCATAAACCCCTCTCTCCCTCTCAAAAGGATGAGAAACCTCAAGAATAGTGAAAGAGAAAAAATGTACTTCAGTCTGGGTTCAGATTCCAACGACTCTGTCTCTGGGATGAGTTGCCTTCTTTATCATAAGTCCGTCAAAGAAGTTACTTCAATATTTTTCCCACAGTTGCTATTGCTAGCTGTATTTCCCTTGACTCTCTTCCTTCCCACTCTCATTTAATCTATTCTCTCTCTCTCTCTCTCTCTCTCTCTCTCTCTCTCTCTCTCTCTCTCTCTCTCTCTCTCTCTCTCTCTCTCTCTCACCATGTCCCTGTTCAGAGCTGTGTATCTGAGTACCCTCTCTCACAATCTTCCCTCTCTTGTATTACCTATTCCCTCCTTCATCCCCCCATTCGCCCTTATCCCATCCCTTTTGTCTCATTTTTCTCTAGTGTAAGACAGATTTCTATACCCTATTGAGTGTGTATGTTATTACCTCCCTGAGTCATTTCTGATGAAAATGAAGGCTCACTCATTCTACCTAGCATTCTCCAGTTCCACTCCATTGAAAAAGCTTCCTCTTGACTCCTATGTGAAATATCTTAGTCCCTTCTTCCTCTCCTTTCCCTTTCTCTGAGTACTCTCCTTTATCACCCATTGACTCCATCTTTTTTTACTATATTATACAATTATATTCCACTCCTTCCTATGTCCTGTCTATCTATATATGCTCCTTCTAACTGTTCTTATAAATGAGAACGTTCATGTGAGTTATCAGTATCTTTTTCCCATGAAGCTATACAAACAGTTCAACATCATTAAGTTCCTCATAATTAGTCCTTCTCATCCATCCCCTCTATGGTTAAGAGGATGTTCAGTTTTTCTGCATAGTTGATTTGCAGTTGTAAACCAAGATATTTCGCCTTCTGGGATATCATATTCCAAGGCTCATGAGCCCTTAGCATAGATGTTGCCAGATCCTGTGTAATCCAACTATAGAGCTACGATAGTTGAATTGCTTGTTTTGGGCAGCTTTTACTATTTTCTCTTCGACTTTGGAGTTCTGGAGTTTAGCTATAATATTCCTGGAAGCCTTTCTTTTGGAATCTCAGGAGTTGATTGGTGAATTCCCTCAATTTCTATTTTACCCACTACTTCTAACATCTCAGGGCAATTTTGCTGTATTATTTCTTGAAAAATGAAGTCTATGCTCTTTTCCTGGTCATGACTTTCAGGTAGCCCAATAATTTTAAAATTATCTCTTCTGAATCTCTTTTCAATGTCAGTTGTTTTTCCATTGAGATAGTTCATATTTTCTTCTAATTTGGGTTTTTTTGGAATAGTTTTCTTTCTTCCTGTATTCTTGCAAAATCATCTACTTCCTTTAGTCCCACACTGCATTTTAAGGAGTTATTTTCTTCAGAGATCCTTTTTAGTCTCCTTTTCCAGCTGACCAATTCTGCTTATTCTTCTCCTCATTTGGTCTTTTCTGTTGCTTTTTCCATTTGGACAAAACTGGTTTTAAACATGTTTTCTTCAGTATTTTCTTTTCTTTCACCAAGATGCTGACTCCTCCTAATTTTTCCTCCACCTCCTTAAATTGCTTTTGTAAAGTCTTTTTTGAGCTCATCTATAGCCTGAGCCCATTTTCCATTTTTTCTTGGAGGTTTTAGATACAGAAGCCTCAATTTTGTCATCATCTGAGTATGTATTTTGGCCCTCCATGGGACCAAAGTAAATTTCTATAGCCTGATTCTTCTTTTTCTGTGGCAGAATTCTCTCACCACCCCTTCTGTCTGTCCCCTATGCCACTGACCCAGCTGTACTGCACTGTTGTTGAAACTTTTTCCAATCCCTGATCCCTGGGGAAACAAACCTGTCCTGGAGATCTTGTAAGTTGTCTTGAACTAGGAAATTATATTACTCAGCCTTTATGTGGGTTCTGTCTCTCTAGATTTTGGTTAGAGTCATGATTTGATGACTTTTGGAATTCTTTGGAGAATGAGTTTCTGGGAATACCTGCCTTCATGCCACCATCTTGACTCTACCTCTCTTTTAGAATTTTTGAGAATTATTATGTCAAAGATTTTTAACAAGGAAACTTATTATATTTTGCTTTTGTGATGTAATAACATAGGTCTAAGCTTTTTGTGTCCCTGAAAAAAATAGATGAATTGAGTAACACCAGTTTGTTTGAAGAATGTGCACAGACAAATCAGATGGAACATAGAACCTTCCTGTTTTCATTCATTATCAACCCTGCCAGAATTAAGCCTTTATATAGTGTTTGCACATATGGAGGAAGTTAAACTGATGCAAGCAAATGAACTTATGGGAGATATATCAACTCTATTAATATTAAAACAGACTAAAAAAATTTTAAAGCTTTTGATTATGAAAATCTCTTTTCAGTTTTAGTGGTAGATAAATATGCCCTTATTATCAATCCAAATTTGAAACTAGATCAGAGAATCATAAATTTTTGGAGTCAGAAATGACCATTGGAGTTTATCTCTATAGTTTTTATTATGAAGATGAGTCCCAGAGAAAAGACTACTGTGGGAAGTGTTGCTACATCAAGAAATAAATAATATGTAAATATTAAAGTAATTATATATATATGCATATTCACATGCACATAAATACTAATTATATGCATACATGCATGCATATTTATGTGTGTCAATAGTTTGTTTATGAATATCAACTATATTTGACATTCTGATATTTATACAAAAATGTGCTTTTGTGGGAAAAATATGAGTGACCTAGAGGAATAATAGTGGAAAAGGTAACTAACAGGAGACAGTATAGCATAATAACAAAGACCTTAGACTATTTGTAAGGTGAACTGATATTAAATTTCATCTCAGACACTTATTAACTATATGGCCTTGACAAGTTATTTAATGTCTCAAGTCCTTGCTTTTTTGAAACTGTAAAATGAGAAGTTAAAACCTGTAAATATCACAACTTAGCACAGTAGCATTTAATAAATATCTGTTACTTAAGAAAGAGTAGTTCTCAGTATAATGTCATAGAGATTTAGTAACAGATATGAATAATATAATTATTATAACACATCAGTGCAATTTGAAGAGTAATAAGCATATTCATAATGAAAATTGAAATATATTGGTTTAAATTGTTTTAAAAATTATTTTCCTACTCTAAAAAGCTATGACTATAATTCTCAAGAGGAAATGTCAGGGAAGAAATTATGGGTCCATGTTTATGACCTTTATTGTATCTAGTCTATTGGACAGAGAATAAGTCATGAAGTGATGTAAGAATTTAAAGGTGGTAAATATACTTTACAAATAGAATGGAGACATGGTGGGATGACAGGAATAGCTTCATACCAGCAAATACAAGCCTATAAATTGTTCTAAAGTAATAGAAAAAATAGAATGGCTGAAGAAATTGTATGGTATGTGCAGAAAATGACTATATAGAAACTGTACAACTGAATGAGAAACAATGGTGGAGGGCATTTGTGGTATATAAGATAAAAAAAGTGTCATCATTTTCAGAGTACATTAAAATTTTGGGCCAGATGAAGAATAGTATTCTTATAAAGATGCTAAAGGCCACATGGAGTAAAATAACAGTTATAAGCTACTTCAACACTATAGGCATCTAAAAAAATCTCATTCTGCTTTGCTAACAAGTACATCTATTAGAAAATAGACAAAGTAAAGAAAATCTTAAATTGAAAAAATATTGATCATATACATTAATGACAAAAATATAATTTAAAAACAGAATATATTAGTCCCATAATTTTTAAATCAAATGAGGTTTTTTTATATTTATACAATATAGGCAAATTCATTCTTTCTAGAGTAAAAGAAGGAAAAAGAATTGGATAGATGATGTCAAATTGCATGATAAATACATAACAGAAAATATCTTATAGACAAACACACAGATACTATTTTACAGAATAATGTAAACTCTAGATATATGCCACTGGATTTATTGAATATAATTAATATTAAGTTACAAATGCAACTTGTGAAACATAGAAGGTCCAAGACTGAGCCCAAAAGTTTCATCATGGATCCGTCTTAATCAATTCAACATACTATATGTTGATAAATAAACATCATAGTATTTTGACTTCTTGAACTAGAATCAAGAAGAAGTGAGTTCAAATACTGATTTAGATACTTATTAACTGCATAAGCCTCTTAATCCTCTGTTAGCCTCATATCTTTTCTTATCTATAAACCAAAGTGGTGGAACTCATAGAAATATAATGCAGGTTTCATTTCTAAATCTATGATTCAATGAACAGATGGTCCAGCTAGATGGTTCAATGGACAGAGTACCACACCTAAAATCAAGACCTCAGTTCACACCAGCCCCAGACACTTACAAGTTGTATGACTTTAGACTAGTCACTTAACCCTGATTCCTTCAGTTCCTTTTCCAGAAAAAGAGCTACAGAAGAAAATGGCAAACCACTCCAGAATCATTGCCAACAAAAACCCCAAAAGAGTCACAGACAATAATAACAACCACAGACAATACTATCTTAAGGTGATGTATATAAATGCCACTGTCTTATCATGCTAATACCAGTAGTAGTAGTAGTAGTAGTAGTAGTAGTAGTAGTTACTAGTAGTATCAAACACATGATTGAATCGTCTAAGTATATTTATAGAAATGGAAGAGATTGTGATTGTAAACAGACCACTGCTCTCAGAGATAATATAGGACTCCCAACCGAGATGGAGGAGAGAAGCCAGGCACTGTTTTAAATACTCCTGACTCATCCTCAGAACTGACATGAACCAAACCACTAAACAGATTTGGGGGAGGGGAACATCTCCTAGCAAAGTTTGTTATGGGGGAGCGTGAGCATTCTAGGGGCAGAGAGCAGAAACCCAGGGCATGGGCAAGGGCAGGGACTCACCTGAGAACCATGATGATGGAAGCCTTTACTATGTACATGGTGGGCAGAGGGGAGAGCTCCAAAGAGGCTTCCCGGACATCTATGGGACCAGCTGCACTGGTCTAGAAGACCCAGGCCATGAGCCCTGTGTTTCCAACAGAGGCACCCTCTAATTCCCAGCTGAGCCCGTATTGTTCCTGTGGAAGGATCTGATTTTCTCCAGAACTAATAGAAGCAGCAACAGGTGTCTGCACATTTCCTCAAAGCCTGGGTGTGGGCAGCAGAGCTTTCTGATGATTGAGCTGATTACCAGAGTGAGTCTTTGACTTTTCAAGCCTGAGGACTCAGCCCAGATTGTGCCAGAGCAGCCCAGATCTTGCTCCAGGCTTAGGTGGTGGGCCATTAATCAACACAGACAATTCAGAGAAAGCTTCTGGCATCTAACTATAAAATAAAACCATAAAATAAACAAGAAGGTAGTGAAGGAGGTGAGTAGAATGTTAGAAAACAGATATGATAGACCTATGGGGAAAACTGAATGGGGTTGGAAGGGAATATACATTTTTTTTCTGCAGTACATGGCACCCACACAAAACTGATAATGTATTAGGGCATTAAAAAACCTCATACTCAAATGCAGAGAGATAGAAATATTGAACACATCATTTTCAGACCATGATGCAATAAAAATGATGTGCAATAAAGGGCCATTGGAGAAATAAACCCAAAACTAATTTGAAACTAAATAACCTAATTTTAAAGAATAAGTGTATCAAGCATCAAATGATAGAACTAATAATTTCATCTAAGACAATGACAATAATGAGACAACATAACAAAGCTTATGGGATACAATCAAAGCAGTATATATAAAGTGTATATTTCTAAATGTTTACATGAATAAAATAAAGAGGAAATCAATGATCTGAGCATGTAACTAAAAAAGTCAGAGAAAGAAAAAGTTAAAAATCCCCAATTGAATACCAAATTAGAAATTATGAAAATAATAGGTGAAATTAATAAAAGTAAAAGCAAGAAAACTATAGAATTAATAAAACCAAGAGTTGGTTTTATGAATAAACCAATAAAATGGTTAAACTTTTGGTTAATTTGATTTAAAAAATAAAGAAAATCAAATTATTAGTATGAAACTTAGAAAAGGTGATGAATTCACCATCATTGAGGAGGAAATTAAAGTAATTATTCAGATCTAATTTGCCCAACTGTGTGGTAATAATTTCAATAACCTATATGAAATGGATGAACATTTACAAAAATCTGAATTTCCCTGGTTAAAAGAAGAAATCAAATACCTAAATAAAATAACCTCATCTCAAAAAAGAAATACAACAATTCATCAGTGAACTCCCTAAGAAAAAAATCTCCAGGGCCAGATGGATTCACAAGTGAATTCTCTCAAACAATCCAGGAATAATTGGTTTCAATTTTATATAAACAATTTGACAAAATAGGTGAAGAGGGAACTCTGCTTAATTCCCTTTGTGATACCAATATAGTGTTGATACCTAAAGCAGGAACAGTCAAAACACAGAAAATTATACACTAATTTCCCTACTGAATATGGATGCAAAAATTTTAAACAAAATATATGCAAATGGATTACAGCATCATCATTAGGATACTACATTGTGACTAAGCAAGATTTATATACCAGGAATGTAGGTTTGGTTCAATATTAGAAAAACTGATAGTATAATTGATCATATCAATAACAAACCTAACAAATCATATGATTATCTATTAGCTGCTGAAAAGTTATTTGGCAAAAATACAGCACCCATTCCTCCCAAAAGCCCTAGGAAAGCAAAGGAATAAATGGATTGTTTCTTAAAATGATGAGGAATATCTATCTGAAACCTTCAACAAGCATTATATACAATAGGGATAAGTTAAAAGCATTCCCAATAAGATCAGGGATGAAATAAGTATGCCATCACTACTATTATTCAATATTGTATCAGAAATGTCAGTTTTAGCAATAAGAATAGAAAAAAGAAATTGAAGGAATTAGAATTGGTAATGAAGAAACAAAACTCTTACTCTTTGCAGATGATATGTAGGTATACCCAGAGGACCCTAAAATATCATCTATAAAAACAGTAGAAACAATTAACAACTTTAGCAAAGTCACAAGATATAAAATAAGCACATATCAATCCTCAGCATTTCCATATCTCACTAACAAGATATTGCAGCTAATGATAGAGAAATCTCATTTAAAATAACTTCAGACAGCATAAAATACTGACAGGGCAGACTCAGAAACTTTATGAAAACAACCATAATACACAGTTCTCTCACAAATAAAATTAGATTTAAATAACTGGGTGTATATCAATTTGCTCATGGGTAGACTGAGCTAGTAACATAAAAATGACAATTCTAACTAAATTAAACTACTTATTTGGTGACATACAAATCAATCTTCTAAAAAATTACCTTAGTCATCTAGAAAAAATTGTAGCAAAATTCATATGGAGGAACAAAAAGTCAAGAATATCAAGGGAATTAATGAAAACAAATGCAAAAGATGGTGGCCTGGCCATACCATATTTGAACTTACATTATGAAGCATCAGTTATCAAAACTGTCTGGTACTAGTTAAACAATAGAGAGAGATGAATCATTGGAATAGATTAAGTATAAAAGTTTCAGTAGAAATTACTATGGTAATCTATTGTTTGATAAACTAAAAGACTCAAACTGACTCTGATTAAAAACTGCTGGGAAAACTGGAAGATAGTTTGGCAGAAACTAGGTTTGGACCAATATCTCCCACCCTATACCAAGATAATGTCAAAATGGGTACAGAATTGAGACATGAAAAACTATAATATTATGAGGAAATTAGGAGAATAAAATGGTTTACCTGTCAGATCTATGGAAAGGGGAGCAGTTTATGACCAAGGAAGAAATAGAGTATATTATAAAAAACAAACTGGATAATTTTTATTACAATAAATTAAAATTTTTTGCACAAACAAAACCACTGTAATCAAGATCAAAAGTAATGTAGTAAATTGGAAAAAATTTTACAACTACTGTTTCTGACAAAGGACTCATTTCTAAAATATATAAAGAACTGAGTCATATTTATAAAAAAAACAAAAACAAAACAAGTCTTCACTTGACAAATGACCAAAGAATATGTAAAGGCAATTCTCAGATGAAGAAATCAAAGGTATCTATAATCATAAGAAAATTGATCTAAATCATTATAGATTAGAGAAATGCAAATTAAAACATCTGTGAGGTATTACCTCATATCTATCTCTTAGACTGGCAAATATGACTAGAAAGGATAATGATCAATATTGGAAGGGATGTGGGAAATCTGGGATACTAATGTATTGTTGGTGGAGTTATGAACTGATCCAACATTTCTGAAATGCAATTTGGAATTATGCCCAAAGGGCAATAAAATGTGGCTGCCCTTTGATCCAGCAATACCACTACTGGGTCTGTATCCCAAAGAGATTATGAAAAAGGATAAAAATTCTACATGTACAAAAAATATTCATAGTAGCTCTGATGTAGAATTGGAAATCGAGGGAATGCCCATCAATTGGGGAATGATTGAGCAAATTGTGGTATAGGAATATGATGAACACCATTACTCTCTAAGAAATCATGAGGGATGGAATTTCAGAAAAGACTGGAAAGACTTGTATGAATTGATACTGATTGAAATGATCAAACACAACAACGGGTGATGGAATTGCTCAATCCATAGTGCAATGATCAGGGACAATTTGGGGGCATTTGTGAGGGAGAATATTATCTGTATCCAGAGAAGGAACTGTGGAGTTTAAATGAAGTTTGAATCTCAGTGTCTTAAATTTTTAAAAGTAATTTTGCTATTGCTAATGTATCCATTCTTCTTTTTCTTCTTTCACACCATGTTCAATTTCAATCTATACTTATCATGGATAAAATGTAAAGCCTATATCAGATTGTCTTCTGTTGAGCAGAGTGGGAAGGGAAGGGGAAAATTGCAAAACAAAACTTGACAAAAATTGATTGGCAGAAACTACCATTGTTTGTAATTGGAAAACAAATTTTTATATAATAATAATAATGATGATGATGATGATAATGATAATGATAAAGTGAGACTTGAAAAAACCCCCTCTCCAAAATGATATAAAGTTTATCTTCATGGTCTCCTTGTAGAAATTGTTCATAATAACACTATAATTTGTTCATATATAGTTTCTTGTCATTCCTTCTGATATTTGATTTGTTCTTAATGTGTTTTCAGTGAATCTACAGAAGACATGTTTCCAGTCCAATATTTATAAATAAAATAATTATTTTTTCTGCCAAAATGTTAATTCCCACAAAATGTTAATATATAAGTGAATGATAATAGGAAAGCTATTTGTCCTAGAATCATTTCTATCTGTACTTTATGAAATTAAGCGAGAGAATAGAAGAATAAAAGGAGAGGATAAAGAAGAGAACTGATATTTATATAAAAGTTTTTATAGAATTTTTTGTATTTAACATCTTATGTCCTTCAAAAAACTTATTAATGTTTCAGGGATGGAGGCCAAGAGGGCCTTTATCCATACTCTACCAATGTTTTATTCCAAACATCTTGAAAACATATTAAATCAAATTCTCAAGCTGCAGAGCCAATAAAATTCCTGAATGAGATATCATCCAGCCTCAGTGAAATTAGATATCAATATCAGAGATCTATGACAAAGGATTGGAGGCTGTCCCAGAGCAAACATGGATGAAGCAACAGTGATAGGTGGTAGAGATAGAAGAAGCAGCATCTTTAGGACTTCCCAAACCAGAGATGGTAATGGGATCTAGAAAATGTCAGGGGCGGCTAGGTGACGCAGTGGATAGAGGTGACACACTGGCCTTGGAGTCAGGAGTCAGGAGTACCTGAGTTCAAATCCAGCCTCACACACTTAATAATGACCTAGCTGTGTGGCCTTGGGCAAGCCACTTAACCCCATTGCCTTGCAAAATCTTAAGAAAAAAGAGAAAAAAAGTCAGAAAGAGATTATAGATGATCCCCATGGTAGTATTAGATGCAGTATCAAATATTGTTTGGCAAATTTGTAGTCTATCCCTTTAGTTCTGGGTCACAGTTCAAAGATGAAGAGGATCCCTCTTAGTCAAGAAGGAAGAGCACTAAGGTGTGTATCTATTTGGTCTTAAAAGATCAGGGTCACTTGAGGAACAGTTTTACAGTATCAAGAGAGCAGGGCTCCTGAGGATCAATATTATTTCCAGATCTATATTATCCACATACTCATTAGGAAAAAGACAGAAACAGACATTTCGATAAAAATAACTGAAGACAATACAAAATACTTGAGAATCTACCTGCTAAAATAGATACTATAAAATATAGGTCTATATAATTCATTGTTGTTAATAGACAACTTTTAGAATTCAATTATTAAAATGGTTTTTGAATGTCTATAAAATAAAAAACATGATTTATCAGAAACTACTAGAAAATATTAAGAATGGGTCATGACAGTATATCTAATCTCTATATCTCCTATATAAATCTAATCACAGATTTATGACCTGTGAATTTCTACCTCAGCTTAAAATTTTCCCCCAAAGGACCGCCTCAACCATGGGAACACACAGCAAGACCCTACAAGAGAACACAGATATAATGAATAGGGTATACCCCAAAGACTGATTTGTCTATGAACTTATTACAAGTACACTAGATAATTTCAGTAAACTGAGCTCAGTTATATAGATATCAAAACCAACATGAAGTAGAACTCATCTGATGATTTAAAAAGTAAGTATTTCGAAGTGAAGGGAAACATAATCCATGACTAAGGCTAGTTGAGAGGTATAAATTGTTCTGCAAAAAATATTAAACCTGAAATAATTTAATAATTAATGAATAATACTTAATAACTCTGCAGTTGAGTGAGTGGTCTGCCATTTCCAGTCATATCTTTTTTCCTTGTTCCATTTTTAAGTCTACTTTATCAATAGGAAATTTATTTTTATATTACAATTATTACAAATATAGTTTATCTCTCATTTTTTGCCTGTTTAACTGTACTCTGAGATGCTAACCAAATCTACTTTCTGAAGTTGTAATGAGAATAAAATAATATTTATAAAATACTCAACACAATGTGTGAGACACATAATAAACTCTCTATTAATGCACATTTACTGAAATCCCTACCATATATCATCAAGGTTCCCCTGGATTCATAGGATGGGTTCAAGAATGAACTCACTCAAAAGAGATATATGCTCAGTTTCAGTTGAAAGTAATATAGAGAGTCCTTAACATGAAATCCTATTGATTTCATGGATTTAAATATCAAATCAAACTTGCTGATTTTGTGGCCCTCGGGAAATATATTTCCTTCAAAGCACACGCTTTGACATTGTTACTTCAAGGATCAAATGACATAACCAATTCATCAATTGCCATGGATTTATTGTCTATTCCACAACACAATATACTAGATACTTGGAATAAAAAGGTTAAAAAACAGTTTTAACTCTCAAAGACCTTGTTTTTCAAGGTCATACCATGTAAATAAGTATATAAAAATTATTAGCAAAATAAATGAAAAATACATTTTTGGTGCCACTAGTACCTTAGGGGGAACATATCCTTTTTGCAGAGATTTGAGGGGGAAAATTAATTCAAATTTCTAATGCATCAAACTAATTTTATATAATTTAAAGTAAATCATAAATGTCATCTGTTAATATTAAAACCAATAATTGAAAGGACAGGTGTTGGTACTTCAATTATATACCTGTAGAGTAAAGATCTTGCTTAAGTGTATTTAAATTTGTGGAGGTTTGACAGTGTTGCTTCCACCTTTTCTCACAAATATTGTGATTTTAATATGTTAATAACTTATTAACATCCTCTTATCCCTTATCAAGTTAGATAAGACCCCCACCCACCTCACCAACAACAGTTTTCTGGAATGAATGAATCCAATATCATATAGGGATTAGTTAGAAGAACTTAGGATATGTTCAATAAACATGCAGAATTTATCATTTCTACTTTTGGAGATGAATAGTAATGTTCATAATTGATTTTGGTTTTTTTTTAAATTTTCTTAGATATTGTATTTAACAGAGTAGCTAACTCTCGCACACTTGATCATGATTACACTATAACTCTTATGTGTATAATATTCCCCTGGTTTTTCTTACTTCACTTTCCATAAGTTCATATAAATCTTACAAGGCATGTTTGTTTTTGAAGTCTGTTTGTTCATTTTTCTTATTGTCCAGTAATATTCCATTAAATTATAAACCTAGAAATATTCAGCCATTCCCCAATGAATGAACAACTCCAAAGTTTCCATGCTTTGCCACAACATGAAGAACTACTATATATAAATATATTTACACACATATATACATATATGTGTACTTTCTATCTATCTTTCTATCTATCTATCTATCTATCTATCTATGCACACTTTTTTACATATGGGCCTTTTTCCTCCCTCAGTTTCTCAGAGGGGAGAAAACTAGTAGTGATATTACTAGATCAAAGGGTATTTACTCTTTTATAACACTTCGGGCATAGTTAAAATTGTTCTCTAGAATTGTTGCAACAATCCACAGTTTCATTAAGAAGTGCATTCAACCCCACTGATGAATGGTCAAAGGTTAGGAAAGGCAATTCTGAGACAAAGAAATCAAATCTATCTTTGTTGTATAAAATATTACTCTAAATTATCATTGCTTAGAAAAATTCAAATTAAAGCATCTCTGAGGTACCACTCCACATCTCTCAGATCGGCCAATATAACTAAAAAGGAAAATGATCAAAATTGTAGGGCATGTGAGAAATCTGGCCACTAATGCATTATTGGTGGAATTGTGCACTGATCCAACCTTTCTGAAAAGCAATTTGGAATTATGCCCAAAGGGCAATAAAATGTGCATACCATTTAATGTAGTATGTATCATGAGTCTGTATCCTGAAAAGATCATGAAAAAGGATAAAAATCCCACATGTACAAAAATATTCATAGCAGTTCTTTTTGTACTGGCAAAGGATTAGACCTTGAGGGGATGCCAATCAGTTGGGGAATGGCTGAACAAATTATGGTATGTATGTGATGGAACACTATTGTTCTATAAGGAATCATGAGGGATGGTATTTCAGAAAATCCTGGAAAGACTTGTATTAATTAATGCTGAGTGAGATGAACAGAACAAGAACATTATACATAGTAGCAACAGCATGGCATGATGATCAACCATGATAGACTTGTTCATTTCAATAGTCCAACAAAGACAATTTTAAGGGACTTGTGGTGGCAAATACTATCCATATCCAGAGAAGGAACTGTGGAATTTAAATGGAGACCAAACTTTATGTTCTCCAACTTTTAAAAGTTGTCATATATTATGTAATTCTTTTTTCTCTGATTTATTTTTTTTTCATTTTGAATCAGATTGTTAGCTCACAACAAGCTCAATTTTAGTTTCTCTTTAGCATGGTAACAAATGTAGAGCCAATATTGGATTGCTTCTGTTGGGGTTAGGGGGGAGGAAAGAAAGGAGGGAGAAAAATTACAAAACTCAAAACTCTGCAAATATGATTGTTAAAAGCTCCATTTATTTAAATTGTTGGAAAAACAAATAGCATATATAAATATATATTTATATTTATATAAGCTATTTTTCCAACTACATATATATGTATACATAACAAATAATTATATAATATATAAAGCAAATAAATAAGTCTTTACTTGAAAAGAGTGCATTCATGCACCTGTTTTCCCAGATCCCTACGAGAAGGTGTCATTTTTCATTTTTGTTCTTGTTAATCAATCTGATTGATGTGACCTGGTATATTAGCATCATTTCAGTTATTTATTTTTTATTTCTCTATTTATTCATTCATTTATTCATTCATTCATTCATTCATTTAGTTTTTCCAAGGCAAATGGGGTTAAGTGACTTGCCCAAGGTCACACAGCAAGGTAATTATTAAGTGTTTGAGACCAGATTTGAATCCAGGGACTCCTGACTCCAGGGCCAGTGCTTTTATCTACTGTGCCACCTAGCTGCCCCAAAATTCAATTTTTTTAGGGGTTTTTTTTGCAAGGCAAATGGGGTTAAGTGGCTTTCCCAAGGCCACACAGCTAGGTAATTATTAAGTGTCTGAGGCCTGATTCAAACTCAGGTACTCCTGACTCCAGGGCCAGTGCTTTATCTACTGAGCCAACTAATCCACTGAGTCACCCTGATGTGGTACATTAGCATTCTTTTAATGTGCGGTACTCTGATTATTAATGATTTAGGGAATTTTTATATGCCTATTTATAGCTTTGATATCTTCCTCTAAAAAATTAATGCTCATATTCTTTGCCCACTTTCCAACTGCATATTGGCTTTTATTGTAATAAGTTTAGATTAGTTCCCTATATATATTTGGGATTGAAACTTTTATTCTAAAAACTTGCTGTTAAATATTTCAGTTTTCTATTTATAATTTTGACTACACTAGTTTTGTTTGTGAAAACTTTTTTTATTTGAAGTAGTCAAAATCATTCATTTTCTCTCCTGTGGTCTTCTCCATAGTTTTTTTTTATTCAAAAACTAGTTTCTTATCCATAGACCTGACAGATATTTTTCCCTAATTTGCTTCTGACATCACCTTAAATTATCTTCCAATTTAAAATTTATCTTGGTATATGATATGAATTACTGGTCTATGCCTATTGGGTTGGTTTTTGTTTTCTCAGAAATTTTTGGTCCATAAGTAGCCTTCAAGCAATAAAGCATGTGATATTTTTAGCAAAATAGAACAGTTTCATATACCTCCTTATTGAGGCAAGAATGCTGCATCTCTAAGATTTGCTTACACTTCAACTTTACTAGTGGTTAATGTTGATTTCTTAGAGATGGATGAACTATTCTGCTGGCAAATCAGGTGAAGTGCTTGTTCTTCATTTAATAACTTCTGGATTTCTTGTCATATTCCCCAATTCAATCCTGATCTTTATGATTATTTTAGTCTAGATGAGTAACAACAGTTCTGTACACCAACTCTACCATTGCCCATTTCGTTTTTGCTTCACTGATGTCAAACATGTGTTGACTAAGCTACCTCCAGATTAGCAACAAACTGTTCACACATGGAGTGGTACTCTAATAAGTTGACATTAAGTCTTCTTGCTTTGCTGCTGTTGCTTTTGTTGAATACAGATCATTTTGTTGGAAATGATTCATCTCTGATCAGTCTGGCAATCTGCAACTCACTTCATCTTCTTCATTTTATTATTTTATTTCTATTCTTTATTCACATATTCAATTGAATGAAAATATTTTCTGTGAAGGTGCATCCATGAAGTTTTATTGCATTTAGGTAAATGGTGATGAGGTCATAAAGCACCCAAATCTTCAGAAATAAGTGACCACTGATGTTTTTTCTGACCTCATTCCTCCCAAGGACTGCCTACCATGTCTGAAAGTCACCCAGAATTACAAGCTTGTCCTGTTTTGGCACATTGATGATGAGGGTCACCATATCTTTATAAATTTTTTCCTTTGACTTCATTAGGGAATGCAATAGTGGCAACATAAACAACATACACATTGATGTGATGCTTTCCTGCAATTGGCAATTGTATTGTCTTGAGGATGTCATTCACTTTTGGGAGAGGCATACAAGCTTGATGACTCTTATTTTTCATTGTGAAACATGCTGGTTTTACAGCACTCTTCATTATGGTGACTACTCCAAATAATGTGTATCTATCTCCAACTTTGGAAAGTTGGCTTGCATTTGCTTTATTTCCCTCTGAATACAGATACCTGTTGAGTTCTCTCCCAAGAAGAGCTATTCTTTCAAATCTACTGAATTCTGTGCTGTCCATAAACATATTCACATGTTATATGATTGGAATCCACTTTGCAAAACTTTTTTGCATATTTGTATGTGTATGCATATGAGATATGTATGTTTGTGTCTCTGGTATGTGTGTATCTGTGTATGTCTATCTGTGTGTGTGTATGTGTGTGAATGTGTGTGTCCTTACTTCAGGGTATGGTCCCTGCTTGTTCCAGCAAACTGGTTAGGATAACATTAGGTAAAGAGAAATTTTAGGACACCTTTTCTAGCCCCTTCCTCATACTGGGAGGTGAGCAATGCAATCTTGCATAGACACCCAGAGGATTGATGAATCCCACTGAAGATTTTGTACATTTAAATGAAGACCCTCTGCCCTGGGCTTCCTGTTTGCAATGTTGTGACTAGTGTACCTAATGTATCTGTACCTGCTGCTTCATCACTTGCTCATCACCACTGGACTTTGAACCAGATAAGAATGGTAAAAATTATCTAGAAGATGTCTTTTAACTCATACAAAAACTGGATTAAGTGCATTGCATGAATTCATCATTCTCATTATCCTTCCAGAGAAATTGGAATCCAGTGAGAGAGAAAAACAAAACAAAAAGAAATGTCAAGATAACTGGTTATGACTTAAGATAAAGTGGATGACAAAAATTTTCTATGTCTAACCAAGCTCTAAACCTTCCACAGTTCTGCCTTTCACCACCTTCATGGTCCCTTGGAACAAGATGTTTATACTCAGCTGTTTCTCTAGTAAAGATTTCACATTCATAAAGGTAGATACCCCTATCACTTACCAAGTTGTTTTAGAACATATACTGGACAGCTTTACAGGGATGTGACCACTGGTTATGCTGCAATTTCTTGGAGACACAGGTGAGATTTGTGTGGCAGGTGGATAGATAGAAAGCATTCCTGGAAAAGGTCTTAGATTTACTTTTCTTTCCTGAACACCCATACTCCTCCTAGCTGTATAGATAAATAACTGTATCTATACTACAAACATATACACCCATCTATGAATTTACATTTATGATATTTATGTTTATCCAAATAAGCTTACATGCATTCATACATATATACATACATGCATACATATTCTTACTTCTTTGACCTAGTTCAGATGGCATTTGAGGATCCAACATTTTCGGTCTGCATCCCAATTTTCTCCTCCCTTATAAAAGCATTTCCTTCTGTACTTTATAAATGAAAGAAATTTCTTCATTTTTCTTTCTCTTGCCTTCTTGCACCACTCTCATCTGACTTATCAAATTTTCTTTTGATAGCTTCCCAATATAACAGGTTAACATTCATGTCCTCTAAGTAGACTCCTTCTAAATGCAGAGTCCAGTTGTTTTTCCAATGATATTTTACATTCTTCTACATTTTCATCCTTTTGACTTTGTGTTATTGTTTCTTGATATTTCAATAAATAGCTTCCAATTGTCCAAAAATTTTTTTAATAAATTATTTTCTTCAGTGAGGTTATGGCCTTCTTTTAACATTCATACAAATTGTAATTGTAAGCAGTTGTTTTCTTTAGTAAATTTGACTTTTATGTATTATTCGCATGTCTTTTTTGTTTCTTTTTTTCTTTTCAAAATTTATTTATTTTCATCTATATGCACATGTATGTGCATATAGATGTATATTTTTAAGTTACAAAATTTCTTATGGAACAATATTATACCATAGTATTCATGTACCATAACTTTTTTAGCCATTCACCAATTGATGGGCATTCCCTAAATTTACAATTCTTTGCAGCTACAAAAAAAACCTATGAATATTTTGGAACATTATAATTTTCCCCATTTTTTTATAATTTCATCTGGATATAGAGCTAGAATTGGAATGGATGGGTTAAAGGGTATTAACAGTTTAATTGCTCTTTGGGTATACAGTTCCATATTGCTCTCCAGAAAGGTTAGATCTATTCACAATGCCACCAGCATTGCATCAATGTCCCAATACTCCCACAACTTCTCCAAAATTGTTTATCTTCTCTTTTTTTCATCTTGGCTAATCTAATATGTATGAGATGATATCTCATTGTTCTTTTTAATAGCTTGCATTTCTCTAACCAATAGTCATTTTGGAGCATTTTGTTATATGATTATATATAGCTTTAATTTCTTCATTTGAAAATTGTTTGTTCATATCCTTTGACCACTTATTAATTGGTGAATGACTTATGATCTTATAAATTTGATTCAATTCTCTATGTATTTGAGAAATGAAATCTTTATCAGAACTCCTGGGAAATTTGTTTCCCAGTTTTCTGCTTTCCTTCCAATTTTGGCAGCATTGATTTTATTAGTGCAAAAGCTTTTTAATTTAATATAGTTAAAATCATTCATTTTGCCATTTATAATTTCCTCTAATACTTGTTTGGTCACAAATTTATCCCTTTTCCATAGATCAGATAGGTAAAGTATTTTTTTGGTCTATGGTATCCACGGTATCTCCCTTTATGACTAAATCCTCTACCCAAGAAAGGCAAATATAAATACATTATGGGGTACTACCTGATACCTATTAGATTAACTAGTAAGACAGAAAAGGAAAATGACAAATATTGAAGGGGATGTAGGGGAAATAAGACATTAATGCACAGTTGGTGGAATGATGAATTAATTCAACCATTCTGTAGAGCTATTTGGAACTATGCCCAAAATGTTATAAAAACCAGTCATGCCCTTTGACCTAACAGTGCCATTACTAGGTCTGTATATAATCCTATCATGTGCAAAGACTGAAAGTTTTGCTTCCTTATTACCAGTTCTTATTCTTTCCATTTCTTTTTCTTCTCTTACTGCTACTGCCAGCGTTTCTAATACTATATTGAATAGCAATGGGAATCTTTGTTTCACCCCTGATCTCATTGGAAATGTTCCGAGTTTATTCTTATTTTATGTAATAATTGTTGATGACTTTAGAAAGATAGATACTACTTATTATTTTAAGGAAAACTTCATTTGTCCCTATACTTTCTAGTGTTTTTAATAGGAATGGATGTTGTCACTTTTCAGCATCTATTGAGATAATCACAATCACAGGATTTCAGTTGGCTTTACTATTGCTATGTTTAATTATGTTCAGTGTTTTCCTAATGTTGAACCATCCCTGCCTGCCTGGTATAAATACATCCTGATCATGGTATATTATCCTAGAAATAACTTGGTGTATTCGCATTGCTAAAATTTTTTAAATATATTTTTTTCAATAATGTTCATTATTGAGATTGGTGTATAATTTTCTTTGTCTGTTTTGGTTTTTCCTGGTTTAGGTATCAGCACCCTGCTGATGTCATAAAAGGACTTTGGCAGAACTCCTTTCCTATTTTTAAAAATAGTTTATGTTGAATAAGAAATTGTTATTCATTCAGTTTTTGGTAGAATTCACTTGTAAATCCATCTGGAATTGGAGACATTTTCTTATGGAGATTATTAATGGTTTCTTCAATTTCTTTTTATGAAATAGGGTTATATAATATTTATTATAAATATTATATATGTTTATTATATAATATATTGTATATACATTGAATATAATTTAAAAATAATATAATATATTTATTTCCTCTTCCTAAATCTGGGCAGTTTATATTTTTGTAAATATTCATCCATTTCACCTAAATTATCCAATTTCTTGGTATACAGTTAGGCAAAGTAGCTTCAAATTATCTATTTAATTTCCTCCTCATTGGTGGTTAGTTCATCCTTTTCATTTTTTGATACTGATAATTTAGTTATCTTCTTTCTTCTTTCTTTTTTCTTTTTTTTTTTTTTTTGCAAGGCAAATGAGGTTAAGTGACTTGCTAAGGGCCACACAGTTAGGTAATTAGTAAGTGTCTGAGGCTGAATTTGAACTTAGGCACTCCTGACTCCAGGGCCGGTACTCTATCTACTACATCACCTAGCTGCCTCTTTTTTTTTTAATCAGATTTACCAAAGGTTTTCTGTTTTTATCGGTTTTTTCATAAAGCCATCTCTTAGTTTTATTTATTTATTTTCACTTTTATTAATCTCTACCTTGATTTACAGAATGTCTAATTTGCTATTTAATTGGGAACATTTATTTTGTTCTTTTTCTAGTTTTTTAAGTTGCATTCACAATTCATCAATCTCCTCTTTATTTTATTCATATAGTCATTTAGAGATAGAAAGTTTCCCCTCAAAACTGCTTTGGCAGCATTCTATAAATTTTAGTATGTTGTCTCATTATTATCTTTTTCTTGGATATAATTATTGATTATTTCTATTACTTGGTGTTTGAGCCATCATTATTTAAGATAGTTATTTAACTTCCAATTATTTCTTTGTTTATCTTTCCCTGACCCTTTATTATATGTAATTATTACTGTATCATGGACTGAGGTGTTTATTCTTTCTGCCTTTCTGCATTTGATTATAAAGCTTTTATGCCCTAGAATATGGTCAACTTTGGGGTAGTTGCGATATACTGCCAAGAAAAAGGTATTTTCTCTTCTATTCCCATTATTTTCTCCAGAGAGTCTATCATATACAAGCTTTCCAAGATTTCATTCACTTTCTTAATTTCCATCTTGTTTATTAATGCCATATGAAGTACATGAGCAGGTTATCAATTATCTTCTTGTTTATTTTATTGTTAGATTTATCTAGTTCTGAGAGAAGGAGATTGAAGTCTCACATTATTAAAGTTTTGCTGTTTAGGTCTCCTTGATTTTCCTCTAGGAATTTGGATGCTATTCTACTAGGTACATACATGTTTAGTAATGCTATAACTTCATTACCAATGGTGCCTTTTAGGAAGAAGTAGCTTCCTTCCTTATTCCTTTTAATGAGATTGATTTTTGCTTTTACTTTATCTGAGATAAAGGGAAAGCTAACCTAGATTGTTTTACTTCAACTGAGGCACAATACATACACACACACATACATACATACACATACATATATATGTGTGTGTATATATATGTATATATGTTGCTCCTATCTTTTACCTTTACCCTGTGTATCTCTCTGCTTCAAATATGTTTCTTGTAAACAATATAATGTAGGATTCTGGTTTTAAATCCATTCTGTTATCCACTACCATTTTATAGGACAGTTAATCCCATTCACATTTACAATCAAGATTTTTAATTCTATATTTCCCTCCATACTTTCTCCATTTATATTTTTCTCTTTCCTTTTCTTTTATTCCTCCTCACCAAAATTTTACTACCTTTCCCCTTTGACTTTTCTTTTAAAAATTTAACTTTCAGTTTATTTTCACTTAAACTTTCCCTTCCCTTTTATCAGTCCTTCTTTCCTTATCTTTCCCTTTCCCAGTCCCCCACATTCTAGGTAGAATAAATTGGCTTTTTAAACCCAAGTGGGAATATTTCTTATGCTTTCTCTGGATTAAATCTATTGAATAGAATTTACTTAGAATAAATATTCTCCCTTCTTTCCCTCTAAAATTATAAGTTGTTTTGCCTCTTCCCTTGGTGTTATTTATCACTCTAATACTATTAATCAGGTATCATCAATCACAGTTTGATTACTTGATTGTTTGATAAACAGCATTGATGCAAATTGTATCAAATTATAATTATAATTGTTTTTTCACCTTACCCCCTTTTCAAGCATCTTTCAAGTACACACAGTTTTCCTTATGAGCAAAAGTATCATTCAAAGCCATATCATTTCTTGAACTATTTGTACCCTTCCCTTATTTTCTTTCAGACTTTACCTCCCTCACCCTCTACACCCAAGGTAGTGAAGCAAAACCCGTTCTCCTCCTACTTTGCCACCCCCTCCTCATCCAGAGTATTTAACCCTTTGTTAAGTGAGGCACAGGTGAAGTCAGACCCTTATCTAATTTATTGCAAGAATTGTAAAGGTTTACAAATACTGGAAGGCTCTGGAGGTCTCATCTGAGAACTTTATAAATGATTGTAAGGTACAGAGACACAGACTCAGGAACACTCACTTTATAATGCCCTTATTAGACTAGTATAGTGGGATTAAAGTGAGTCAAAGGGTAATGAGACACTTATGTTTAAAGTTAACACCCCTGTTTTTTTTTCAAGCCTTTTTGTCTCAAATGCAGTAATGTCTTCTCAGACCTCTTCAATTGAGAAATAAGACCGAATTATACCTGTATCTTTTAGTTTCATTCTATTCAATCATCTTCTACTTTTCAATTATTCCAAAAGAGGTATAGTTCTAAATAATTATAAGTGTTATATCTTTACTTTGGGGTTGTATTCAATCTTATGGTCTTGACCAACATTTGTTTTCTTTTGCTTTGTTTTTTTCCATACCCTTTTCACTTACCTTTTTTAAATGTAACTTTTGAGTTCTGTATCTGGCAATTGAATCTCTGTTCAGTTCTAGTCTTTGTGTCAGGAAATTCTGGAAGTCCTCTATTTCTTTGAACATCCACCTTTGTTCCTGACAGTAAATGCTGAATTTTGCAGGGTAGTACAATCTGGGTTGTAATCCCATATTGTCTGATTTCCTAAATATTTCCTAAATATTCTAGGTCTTCTGAGCTTCAGTGTTGAGGCTGATAGGGCCTATGCAAGTCTGATTTTGTTTCCTTCAAATTCAATTGTTTCCTTTTTAACAGTACTTTTTTTTGAGAGTTCTGAAATTTGGCTATTAGAGACATTGGAGTTTTTATCCTGGGGTCTCTTTCTGGAGGAGTTCTGTAGATTCTTTCAATTGTTATATTGTTATCTCATTCTAGTAGATTTGGACAATTTTCCCTTATAATTTCCTGAATGATGTTTTCCAGATTCTTTTCTTGATCCAAGCTTTCTGGTAGTCTGATATTTGAAGATTGTCTCTCCAGTATCAATTTTCCAGGTCATTCACTTTCCTTAAGAAATACTTTACATGTTCTTCAATTTCTTTTCCTAATTTTCTTTTTTTTCATTATTTGATTATTTTAAGGCTTTTTTTATGAAATGAGGGAATGTCAGGAGAGCTTATTCTCCCAAGAAAGCTCTACTTGCTTGACTATCTTTGTTGAACCTCCTAAGTCTTGTTCTTGATGAACCCATTAGTTCTTATCACCATTTAGTTTTCCAAATAAAAATCATTAATTAAATAATATATTCCATGGTTTTTCTCACAGGAATTCAAATTGCTAATCTTGTCTACAAATCTCTATGCAGCCTCATTTTTTAAAGTTGGAATTTTTGCTTATTTTGAGTAGTTCTATAGACTAGAAGTTTTTAAAAATCATTGACAAGAGTTCAGCAACAAAAATTACTTGATTTTTCAAAACGATATCATTTTTTCATACCTGATGAAGTGAACAAATCAAGAGAAATGAGATAAATTGTTAACTCATTTATTAAAGGTTATAACTCCACATAAATCATACTTTGAACCATTCTTATTTGTTCGAATGTTATTCTTTGCATGTTTCTATGTGAGTTATGATATGATGGGTATTATTTCATTATGAAAATTATTGATATAAATTGAATGTATATATTTTCCTTTTAAATTAAAAGCTGAAAGGTAATATAATATTGGCACTTCCATATATATATATATTAGTTTCATCTTTATATATACATATATATATATATATATATATATATACATCAGAACTAATGGTAAATTGAATATATGTTTTATTCTTGTTCAATAAATACTTGCTGATTTAATTTATAATCTATTTCCAAATCACTCAGAAATTTGTATTCATTATCATTTTATGGTAGTCCTGAATAATTACAGCTTTAAATTATTAATTCCTTTTGACCTACCTAAATAGCAAAAGTTGGTTTAAGACTGATTAGGTACATATTGGATTACTTAATCACCTTTTGTAAAATAAATCATTCTTCTGACCAATGGGATATAGTTTAATTAATTAAATTAACCCAAATTCTACTCAGTAATCTTTTTGATGCACAAATTTAGTGCCTGAGGTTGCTAGGATAAAACATTTGCTCTCTTGGTCATTATGTATTTCAATCTAATCAGTTTCCCACATATTTGAGTAATTTTGATCTCAGTAATTACAAAATCAAATAGCTATCCCTGTTAATGTGACTGGAACATTCAGAACTAATAATGGACTTAAATACCATGAAGAATTTCTGAATTCAATTGTTACATAGCTTGAAGGTATAGAAATCCAATACTGAAATTGTTGGAAACTATAATTGTCCCCTTTGCATTGTGATAAATGAGGTTTTAACTTCTTTTGTGCCATTGACGCATTTGGCACTGTTAAAACCTTTAGATCTCTCCTACTAACAATGTTTGTATATAATTGAAGGAAATTTGTGAAAATATCAATTCATTTTGTTTCTCACTAAATTTTATGGATACCCTTTTATCTATGAACAGAAAACTTGTTAATCCATGAACCCCATGTTAAAAAATACTAGATAAGTTAAGAAAAGTAGTATGCCAGCATTTTCTACTGGAAAAATAACCATTATTATATTGTAGAATCCCATTTACTCTATCAACTTTCTCTGATTTTTAAATTGAACACATTTGAATCTACATACCAGTGATTTTACTCATGCTGATTTCATAGTTACCTAGAAGATCTGAGTACTAAATTAATTTCTCTCTTACTCTTAGACTGTTCCCCTATTCACTGTTATACCATGCCTCATAAATGTACATTGTTCTTACTTAAGTCTGTATTCATCTATGAAATAAGGATGCTGGTGCCATCAATAGTAATATGAAATCAGAAAAGAGAACAAAGTTTTTTGGGGAGCAGATATACTAAGTTCAGTTTTAGACATGTGTCATTTGTCATGCCTATGGAATATTCAATTCGAGATGTTCCAAAGCCAGTTGGTCATTTGTTGCTATAACTAGGATTGTTTCATTCATAAAGGAATCATAAGGGAACCAGCCAATAAACATATATTAAAAATTTACTATGCCTTGGGCAAGCCACTTGACCCCACTTGCCTTGCAAAAACCTAAAAAAAAATTTAAAAAAATTAAAAAAAATTTACTATGGGGGGGGGGGAGTTGGGTGAGGCAGTGGATATAGCACTGACCCTGGAGTTAGGAGGACCTGAGTTCAAATCGGACCTCAGACACTTAATAATTACCTAGCTGTGTGATCTTGGGCAAGTCACTTAACCTCACTGCCTTACAAAACAAAAACAAATTTATTATGCGTTAAATATCGTGTATATAGGATGTTAAAGACAATCATTGTCCTCAAAGAGCTCAGAATCTAATGAGAGAGACAAGCAAATAAATATGTATAAACTATATACAGGAAAAAAAATATGAAATAGTTTAAAGAGCATAGGTATTACAATTAGAAAGGAAATCAGAGAAGTCAATAGGTAGAATAGAGAAAAGAGAATATTCTGGGCATGGAGAATAGCCAGAGAAAATAATTGTAGTGAAAAGATGGACAATTGATGAGATCACTAAGCAAGATGGTATTGAGGAAAAAGGAGAGGGCACCTAGGAAAAAGTCTTAAACAACTGTTTATGACCTGAATAAAGATGTAACAAAGGAGAGAGAGAAGGTACAGTGGTAGGAGGAGAACTAGAAAATAATACTGTCAAGAAAACTAGAAAGGAAAGAGTCTGGTGATAATGTCAAAGTTTACAGATAGGTCAAGGATGAAGATGAGAAAAACTGTTGAATTTGGCAACTAGAAAATCATTGGCTTCTTTTCAGAGGGCAATTTCAATGGAAAGATCAGGCTGGAAGCCAGATTGCAGACTGTGTAGAAGAAGATGAAGAAGCTGAATGGAGAGAAAATGGAGACATGTATTGTGGAATTTGGCTAAGAAGGAAAGGAAAGATTTTTAAAAAAAAGTTAGCACCATCTACATCCAGAGAAGAATCTGTGGAGTTTAATTGCAGACCAAAACTTACAATCTTCAATTTTTAAAAGTTGTCTTATGAATTGCTTTTTTCCTCCTTTTTGTTTTCCCTATATTTTGATTTAATTCTTTTCTCATAGCATAACTAACATGGATCTATGTTTAGCATGATTATACATGCATGGTCAATGTTGGATTGCTTTCTGACAGGGAGAAGGGGGAGTTTAGAGAGGGAGGATAAAAATGTAAAACTCAAACTGTGCAATAAATGATTGTTGAATGCTACAGCTCCATGTGGTTAGGAAAATAAATAAAATATTTAATTAAAAAAAGACAGCTAGTGACTGATTGGATCAAGTAAATGTTGTGGGGTGGTGTTGGTGCTGGTTGTCATCATCATCATCATCATCATCATCATAATTATTATTTTTATTGCTACTTAGGTAAGATAAGAGGATAGCTAGATTTGTAGAAATCAGGGAAGAAGCCAAGAAGATTTGGAGGGTGGTTATGGTGAAGTTATTTGAGTATAAAAGAGGATAAGAGTGAGTTCAGCATATGGTCTCAAATTTTCCAGTGAAGTGTATGATAAGATGGTAGAAAGAGGAATTCCAATGGGTAAGAATTAAAAATAGTTTAGAAAAGCTTTTATTGTGAGTGGAAATCAAATGGATGAGGGAAAGGTGAATGAATAGTCTTGTTGTACTAAGATCTCAGTTAAAAATATATATCATAAATATATAATGGACACAACTAGCAATATTTCACAATTTATTTAAGCTCTGAATAAGAGTTAATAAAATAGTGGAAATATTCCTCTATGTTAGGGTTGGTACCTCCTGAGTCAGATCCTAAGAGCCCATGCTGCCATTTATGTGTAACTACCTTTTGTGTCATGATTTCATTTATGACATGGATGTCAAGATTTTGTTCCAATTTCTTATCTTCATAGTCTACTTACTCATTGGTCACTGAGGAAATGCCCTCAGATTTTAGTACCATCAGACAAAATAATGATTATAGATAATCATAAAATCATGGAATTTAATGCCCTCTACCACTTTATATATCACTCTGCTTTTAATATGCTGGAATCAGAATCAGGAAAGGAATTTATCAAATAGCCCACCTACTGGTGATTATCCTTTCCATAGCTAGCTAAATCCTCAGAAAGTATGCAGAGGCTATAATCAGAACTTGAAATCTATTCATTGTACTTTAATAAATTCACTCTTCTCTATACTACAATGATCCACTGGAAGAGAGTTAAGTAAAAATATACAGACACACACACACACACAAATGTAGTCTCCTCTACAAACCATTCACTTATTATAGTGCACTAAGGGATATCATTGTAGTACCTTTATCTGCCTATGCCAACTGATCTCTATTGCAAAATATTTTGATTTAAGGTACAAGATTTGATTTAATACTATTACGTCTTAATGAAAGATTTAGTGAATCAGCCTATTTTAATTCTGTTTAATATCAATAAATATGTCTTTTACATTGATCTTGCATTGAGTATTAGCTAAAATTTGTCCCACAGATCCCATCAGATTTATTACTCAAAGGGGTAGTATGGAATTTGGATGAACTGATTTGAATTTACATCAATTGAAACTGAACATTTCACTAAAAACAGCTTGCCCGACAGAAAGGATGTCAATACTGAGTATAATGCTTTTTTAAATGAAGTTTTAATTGCTTTTTACTGAATTTATGTTAAAGGAATATATGTATATAGAATACATTTATCATACAGTTTTATTAATTTAGTAGCAAAAATGAGGACTAACCCAGTGATTTTAGTTGTATGTATTTTACCTCAGAATCTTTAACCACATTTGAACTTGTGAACTTAAAATCTTTCAGTCTCCAAATATATGAAAGAATGTCATATGAAAGAGAAATAAGTATCATTTTGCTTTGGTCACAGAATGCCAAATTTAAATCAATATAAGGGTATTATGGAATAGTAGATTTTGACTAAATATTAGGCATAACTTCTTAATTTTTTTTAGTTTTTTTTTTTTGCAAGGCAATGGAGTTAAGTGACTTGCCCAAGGCCACACAGCTAGGTAATTATTAAATGTCTGAGGTTGTATTTGAACTCAGGTACTCCTGACTCCAGGGCCAGTGCTGTATCTACTGTGCCACCTAGCTGCCCCTAGACATAATTTCTTAACAAATCAAGTTTTCCAACAATGAACCGGGCTACCTTTTAAGGTAAAAAGCTAGGTGAATATTGGATAGTCACTAGTTCAGGAATTTAAAGAGGGGTTTCATGAATCCATTCCTGATTAGACAAACTCTGCATTGCTTCCAACTTGCATTTTTGATAATAAAATATTTGCAATATGTATACTTTCACAAGGTTGAAAATCTGTTTTTGTTAAGCAATAGTGATTATTTTTTCCATAGGTAGAACCAACAGCTTAATTCATTCACACAATTGTGAGAGACAAATGAAATAATACTTAAAGCGTTTTTCAATGTGTTAAGCAGAACAGTAATGGCACTTTGGCAATACATTATGAAGTTAATAATTGAAAATGGCTTCCCTGAGAGCGGAGGGATTTGAATGAACTGATGCTGAACGAGATGAGCAGAACCAGAAAGACATTTTGCATCCTCACCGCAACATGAGGGCGATGGACTTGCTCATTCCATCAGTGCAACCATTAGGGACAATTTGGGACTGTCCACAATAGAGAATACCATCTGTATCCAGATAAAGAATTGTGAAGCTTGAATAAAGACCAAGGACTATTACCTTTAATTCAGGAAAAAAAAAAAACCCTGATATCTTATTGTCTGATCTTGCTATCTGTTATACTTTATGTTTCTTCTATAAGGATACGATTTCCCTCTTATCACATTTAATTTGGATCAATATATACCATGTAAACAATGCAAAGACTGGCAAATTGAGTTCTATGGGGGGTGGGGGAGGGAAGTAAGATTAGGGGAAAAACTATAAAATTCAAAATAAATAAAATATTTTAAAAAATGGCTTCTTTGACACTACTAACTTGGATATATATGTAAAATCAGTTCATATAAGTATCTCTGGGTTTCTATGTCTAATTTATGAAATTTCCTTTTTATATTGTGAATTTAGCTAGTCTTTTATATTTTTATCATATTATTTCCTTATATTACAATTCCTTATATTTGTCATTTCTGAAAATAGAACAATATTATTTGGAACAATTTATTTTCCCACTTCTCAGCTCATAGAAATCCAAAATCCTTATAGTTCATTAATACTAAACACACATGCAAGTTCATATATATGTATATTTATGTGCACAAACACAAATATACTTCTAAAATGTATGTACATGTTTGATTGTGCATTGTTGATATACAGATTATATATGGAGCATATATATATATATATAAATACATGCACACATATAAACACATACATACACATATATGTGCAATTTTTACTCTTTTATCTCTTGATGTATTTACCATTTTTGTCCAGTAATGGAATTGCTTAATCAAAGATAGTTAATTGGCTTTAAAATATTTTTAGTAAAACTGCATATTGTTTTTCAGAATGTGTTCACCCTCAACTTCTCGAACAAGCTTATTAGTATGCTCATTTTCTCCCCAACCACATTTATCATTTTCGTCATTTGTCATCTTTGTTAATCTAATAAGAATGAAGTGAACTTTTTTGCATTTATCTTATTTTTAGAGGAAAATTTCATTTGCTTCATGAAAAGATTCTTTTCATTCCTTTGTCCAGTGGGAATAACTCTTTTTCTTCTATGTTTATTTTTTTATTATCTCCCTGTGTATCTTAGGTATCAGAACTATAGCAGAGTGAAGTCATATCAAGACAAGAATCATTTGCAAAGTTCCTCCTGGGTGGTGTACTATGTTAATAACTGACATTACAGAGAAAGGCATAAACTAATCCCTGTTCTAAATAAGTTCACATTGCAATAGTGAAAAAAAAACATGCAAATAATTATGATTTTGAAGCAAATGCAGGACAAGTTTGAAGATTATCTAACAGGGATAGATTCTAAGTTTGAACAGGGCTTTAAAATCTCCTTTCTTGAAAAAATAAGAATTAAACTGAGACTTGGAAGAGCCCAAAGATGTCTGGAGGCAGAAATGAGTTGGTAGAAAATTCTAGTCAAGAGGATAACTCAATGAAAATACTATTAGGAAACAGAGTGAACTGTTTGAGGAAAAGACAAGAATGTCATGCATTTGCATGACTGAATAGATAAAGGGAAATAAGAGAAGACTAGAAAGGCAAAAAGGGGAAAGGTTTTGAAGAACTTTAAAAGTCAAACATAAATTTATACTTGCTTCTATTGTTACTATATTTTCTTGAATAGGGTGATAAGTGATAAGTGCAGATTTGTGCTGTAGGATTATCATTTTGACAAATTATCAGATAAGACATTGGAGTGGGAAAAGATACTGACATTCCAGAAATGAAGTCATAAAGTCTTTAATGAGGGTGGTGAAAGTGTCAGAGGATACAAAATGATGTATTTGAAGGATGGTACAATTGCAGGCATGATAAAATCTCTTGAATGTGGGAGGTGAGGGGTGGAGCAAGAAATTGAGAATGACTTCTGGGTCATTAGCCAAGTTGATTAGAAAAAAGGCAGTTGGGGGTGGCTGGGTGGCACAGTGGATAGAGCACAGGCCTTGGAGTCACGAGTGTCTGGGTTCAAATCCCACCTCTGACACTTAATAATTGTGTAGCCCTGTGGTCTTGGGAAAGCCACTTAACCCCATTGCCTTGAAAAATCTAAAAAAATAAAAAAGACAGTACCCTTTACAGTATTACAGAAATTAGAAAAAGGAGGGTGCATATGAGAGAAAATAAAATGAGTTGATTTTATGATAGCTATTAGACATCCCCTTCCAAAAGGCAGTCAGAGAGGGGGGAAAAACCGAGGTGAGAGGTTAAGGTTTTACAAACTGATCTGATTTTACTGATATAATCATTGAATTTTGGGGCACTGATGAGATCACCAAATATAATAATATAGAGGGAAAAGAGAATAAATTCTAGGACAGAGGCTTTTTCTTTGTTTGTTTGTTTTTTACTTTTACATACTGGGTGCAACTTGGATGAAAGTGCAACAAAGAAAATTGATGAGCTGTTGAACAGGGAAGAGAACTATGAGAAAATAGAATCATAAAAGATAGCATCTTTCAATCTATATCCATACATTGCATTATCAATATGATAGTATTAAGAAACAGATGGTAGTCAATATTTCAAAGGCTAAAAAGAGTGAAAATTGTTGAGAATTGAAAAAAGGAATTTAGATTTAGCAATTAAGAGATCATTGTAAATATATTTGCTACAAAGCATTTCCCCCCAAAATATTTTCTTTGTCTTCTAATTCTTGTCAGTAGCTTTGTAGTTATAAAAGTCTAAAAAGTTTATGGAATTAAAAATATCTTCTCCTTTTTCCTTTTTTTACTTAAATATTTTATTCCACATACTAGTTGTTAGGTGTACCATCCACCATGCTCCACTCATTTTTATGATTTCATGCTTTCAAGTGAATCAATCAATTAAGAGGCATTTCAGGGGCAGCAAGGTGGCGTAGTGGATAAAGCACTGGCCTTGGAGTCATGAGTACCTGGGTTCAAATCTGGTCTCAGGCACTTAATAATTACCTAGCTGTGTGGCCTTGGGCAAGCCACTTAACCCCATTTGCCTTGCAAAAACCTAAAAAAAAATTCTATCAATTAAGAGGTATTTCCTAAGTATGTACTATGTGCCAGAACTGTGCTAACCATTGGAAATATTATAAAAAATCCCAAGAATGTCATCTCCTTCAAGAAGATCACAAATGTAGTGGAGGAGATATGAATCTAAGAATACAAAAAATTATATACAAGATAAAACATAAATGATAAAGACAGGGAAAGGACTAGAATAAAGTGAGGGTGAGATTTTGTTTGGAAGTTAAAGAAAACCAAGTGATGGAGATGAAAAGGGTTAACATTACATATAATCAGAAAGAAGAGCTTCCTGGAGACCAATGATCATACATTTTTCCATTGTCAATTTACAAATTATTTTTCCTTTTAAGTCCTCAGTCACAAACTCCTCATACTGAATATACCCATCTTCACTGTCCTATTAGAGATCTTCAACTCCAAATCTTAGATGACAGTCTTGACCCATTATCTGAAAATCTGTAGCTGTAGATGTAGCAGTGCTATAGCAATACTGGAAATATTGGTAATAAAATTATGGAGCTTTGTTAGAATAAGAAGCCTAGAGGTATTAAAAAGAACTCAGCAATTTGAGTCCTCTCTATTTCTATTCAGCAACTCTGGGTCCAACTCATGGCCCACTTTAATGACTCTCCATTATATTTAAACTGATAGATGATTGCTCTTCTATCTATCTGTATTTTATCATCCAAATATTAGAACTATTCATTTACTTTACTGTAGTTGTCATTAATTTTGTTTTATTGTTTTTATTGTTTCCCTGTGTAGAAAGTTGAACCAAGTTCTTTTGAAATGTTATAGATTTTATTCAGAAGATTATGTGTGAGACCAGCATAGTGTCACACAAAACTCTAGAGACCCACAGTTTAAAAAATGAATTTATTTATTTTGGACTTTGCTCTTGATTCTTGCTATGTTAGAAGTGATCATCTCTGGTAAGCAAATATTTGATGATTGCATGTCTTATTTATTATGAAAAAGATTATTTATACTTTATATCTTCTAATTATCTGGTATAATTTTTATATGTACAACAGTTGAGGGTGATCTTGTAAACCAAAAATGGGCTTTTAAGAAAATAGTATATTTGGGGCTGGCTAGGTGGCATAGTGGATAAAGCACTGGCCCTGGAGTCAGGAGTACCTGGGTTCAAATCATGTCCCAGACACTTAATAATTACCTAGCTGTGTGGCCTTGGGCAAGCCACTTAACCCCATCTGCCTTGCAAAAACCTAGAAAAAAGAAAAGAAAGAAAATAGTATATTTGGCTGACTCCCTGGGAAGAACTTACAGGATGTCACCTATTTCTTTTTGGACAGGTAATGAATTGCAACTTTACAATGTGCCGGACATTTTCAAGCATTTCTTTAATGCAATTGCAATTTTCTATGTGCAGTATGTGTGTGTGTGTGTGGGGGAGGGTCAGGCAGGCTAGTGAGTTACAGAAATTTCAAAAGAATAAAAGTTCATCATTAAATATTAAAATAACACAGAAAATAGTAAAGAAAATAGTTAAGCAATGTGAAAGAGAAGCACAAAAAGCAGGAAAATATTTTTCTATTTTAATCAAATTTAATATATGAATTTTAAAAATGCAACCAAATTTCATATTTTATCATGCAATAATATTTTCATATATTGAAATGTTTATGTTGATTATTTTAAGATTGTAATAAAACATAAAATACATTTATTATTTAAATGATTATATTAAATTCATATGTTGGATTAGCAATCATTAATAATTTACTATCTATAATAAAGGATAAAACTCATTTTACTGATATTAAAGATCTATTTATGTACTGGGAACATTTGAGAACAAATCAGTGTTATAATTCATTCTTAGAAGCTCCCATCTTAAATTACTTTATTGTTTTGCCTTATATTTGCATCATTCACTTTCAATGTTTAGGAATAAACTTCATTTTATCAAATGGCTACATTTCAACTGTTCATAATTGAAGACAATGATCATATAAAAAAACTAGTTGGGATGTGCTTAAGATATTTCCTGATGAAGTGGAAAATAAATAGAAACATTATTTTATTGACTATATTTAAGGGCTATTTAACTTTGTCATCGATTTGAAGATTTTTGAGGTACAAGTAGACTTTTATTTTTGCAAAGAGTCTATAATTTTAGAAAACTAAGTATTATACAAATAACCTACTTTGTTGTGTCAGAAAGTTAATTCAATAACTATTCATCTAACAATTGTTTGTTTCAAATATCTTTGCTTTCTCGTGGACTATAATTTTGGGTTACACATAGGAAAAGTATTAACAATTATTTATTTAACAAAACCATTAATTGGCATGCTACTCTGCCAAGTTACTGTGCTAGCTACCATGCAGAATATAAAGATGTAAAGTACCAGGGCAGCAAGTACTGATCTTACAGACCATTAAGAAGAATATTAGTATAATAATTATAGTCAAAAACCAATAGATTCAAGATGGATTGTGAAACGAAATGTGATATTGACATGAAATAGTACAGAATTTCAAAGAACAAATTGGAGGTGAAAGGTTCACGGAGGGGTTCTTTTTACATTTGAAAAGTAATTTATTACTAGTCCCTCTCTTTTTTAAGGTGGGACTTTTATGTCTAAGTTTTTTTTTAATTTATGGTTTTATTTTTTAATTAAAGATTTTATTTATTTTGATTTTTACAATTTTTCCCCTAATCATTCTTCCCTCCCCCCACCCCCCCCACAGAAACCAATTTGTCAGTCTTTACATTGTCTCCATGTTGTACATTGATCCAAATTGAATGCGATGAGAGAGAAATCATATCCTTAAGAAAGAAACATAAAGTATAAGTGATAACAAGATCAGACAAAAAGATACCAGTTTTTTTTCTAAATTAAAGAGAATAGTCCTTGAACTTTGTTCTGGATACAGATGGTATTCTCCATTGTAGAAAGCCTCAAATTTTCTCTGTTGCACTGATGGAATGAGCAAGTCCATCAAGTTTGATCAACACCCCTATATTGCTGTTAGGGTGTACAATGTTTTTCTGGTTCTGCTCATCTCACTCAGCATCAGTTTATGCAAATCCCCATGGAGGGTTTTCTAGACAAGCTGCATCTTTATATTGAAGTCAGCATTGGACAGAAAAAAGATCTGTAAGATGCAAAAGGAATCAATGTAAGTGGAAGCAAATATGTAATAAAAACTCAGATCATATCTGGAGAATGGCAACCAGGTTAGTTTGCCGGTAAAATAGAATGCATGAAAGGGAAAACTAGGAGATAAGATTTAAAAAATTAGAATTAACTAGATCTCAAAGGTTTTTGAATGTCATGTGAAAAATATTAGACTTAATTTGTCTTAGTATACTCAGCACCTATCTAATGTCTCAATAATAATTCCTACTTAATAAATACCTGTTGAGTTGTATTCATTTTCAGATAAAGAGGAATCATCAAGGGGATGACAAAAGAATAGTAAATTGCATTACAATAAATGTCTATTGTTTTCAACTTTCTAAAAGTATATATTAAATTTGACATAGAAGTACCAACAGTCATAGTTATCTCTTTTCAGTTTCAAAGATGTCGTCAGCTCTTGTCTACACATTTTTTCTTATATGGACTATTTGTGTTCCAATGTTCATATGAACTATTTTTCTTCAAATTCTTATCAACCTGTTATGCCCAGCTTATGGTAGAGCCTTCCAAGCTCATATTTTGATCTAATCAACCTCATTAGGAAACAGCTACATCCCAACATAATGGTGTCATTTTGATCTTCTTTCAGCACAATGTACAGCAAGGAATGAACCAGTCATCTATATTAAAAAAAACTACAATATTTCAGTTTCTAAAGCATTTCCTCTATTACACTCATCTCTAATGGCTGAGTCTTATCTCTCTTTTAAATAAGAAGAAACTGAGTACAAGAGAGGTTAAGAAAAATGTCATGCAGAGTCCTTATTATAAGTAAATGTTAACACCAGGACTTAACCTCACTTCTCTAACTCAAAAGGAAATTCAACTAGCCCCACTTACTTCATTACCCTGCCACATGAGATGACTTAAATTATCTTGGAAACAATTAAGAGGACCAAAAAAACCCCAAAGAGACTAATAATATACTGGCAAGATTTTATAGTGGCATGGACAAGGTTGTAGTGGATATGGAAAAGGTGTTTACCATGTATGAGATTTTAGGAGTAAAAATAAAAAGGATTTCACAATTGATTTCATCTGAGAGGGAGGGAAAGGAATGAATAAAAAATGATTTTTAGAATTTCAGCCTTAATGACTGGAAGGACTGTAGTATCAGCACATTAAGATAAATGAGGAAATTGGAGAGAAGAGTTGGTTTTAGGGAAAAGATGATAAGTTTATTTTAGTATCTATTGAGATGAAAATGCTAGCATCATGTCCCTATGAGTGGAATATGGGAGCTAAGAAAGAGAAAAAAGCTGGAGAAATAGATTTATGATGCTCCAATAAAAAATACTCCAACCTGTTTATTGATTTTCTTCCACTATCAGAACTGCCCATTCTTTAAACTTTTGCTTTTGTATTTGTATCTCTTAGACATTGTGACTTAGTAGAGTATTTGAATCATAATAAGTAATGAATAAATGTTCATTCATTCATTGCATTTATTTTGTATTTTTAAAAGTTCCAAATGCCCCACGTGATAATAGTCTTTTGGAGTTAAATAAAAATCAGAATGAAAAGACTCAAAGCCCTTGTGGATAATGATCTAAAAAAACAAAAAATGAAACTCTAGTTTGTTGCTCAGCATCCACAGCTCACAATTTGAGAAATAATGAATTATATATTTCCCCAAACAAATTCTTCCTTTGTCAGTCTCACCCCATGAATAATTACTCCTTTCTTTGGCTTCCTGGATATACAAATGAAAACTTAACTGATTTTTAAGAAATGTATATAACCCATACAGCTTCACAGAAGATATTTCATGTTTTCTATGTTAATATTTTAAGAGATTAAAAATGCTTATACTTTTCCTACTCTGTTATGAAATAGCTTTAACTTTTGTTTTCTTTTTTAAGTAAATATGATGAGGTGAGACTATGGGTGCAACTGAAGGGTTTGTCTTTGAAAAATGTTTGTTCTTATTAGAGGACTTGAGGGGGGAAATAATACCTTACTTAATTTTGCATCAAGCTTACTTATTGATTTTTTTCATAACGGAGAATCTTTTCTCTACATGCCCTGACAATATGAACCTAGTGATCATTCTTGAGATTAGTTGTAGAAGTAAAGGGATACTTCATTCAAGGAAGAAGTAACAATGATCCTCAAATCTTTCACACAGATAAGGATGAATGACATCACTTATTAAAGGCTAGGTATATAATGTCTAATATAGAAAGTCTTTTTCCCTTTGGAAGAGTACTGGGAATTCATGTTTAGGGAAGACTTTCAGAGAAATATCTTGTTGTTTAATTACTGTCCATTAATATTCAGTTTATTGTTAGAATGAAAAGATTCATGTGGAGTTTAACAAAGACCAAAGACTATTACATTTAATTTAGGGAAAAAAAAAACTGTTATCTTACTATGTAACTCTGCTATCTCTTATACCATATTTTTTTTCTTGAAGGATATGATTTCTCTCTCATCACATTCAACTTCAATCAGTATATGCAATGGAAACATTGTAAAGACTTACAGACTACCTTCTGGGGGGGGGGATGATTAGGGGGAAAATTGTAAAACTCAAAATAAATGAAATCTTAAAGAGGGGAAAAAGAAATATAAAAAATGTTAATCAAGAACTTGGAAAATTGAAAAAAAATGAAAAGATTCAGTAATAGGTACATTTAGGCAACTATCTCACTCTAAGTCTAGATGCTTGCTCTCTTTTTTTCAAACTGTACTTGTCTACTTCAGTTGGAACACTCAGTGGGGATGAGGGGCAGATCTACCAGAGAGAAATAATGAAAGTAGAAATACCAACACTCATGAATAGTTTTGTTTTTTTTTTTTTGCATTCAACACTATCAGTCCTTCATTATATGAGACTATTTTTAAACTGTGCTTTGGAAAATGCAATGGGATCTTTTTAGAATACTTAAAATAGTTTCAGAATATATTGTATTGATTTTTAAATTAAACTTTAATCTATTTCTTTAATATAATAAAATAGCCTGATAGTGATTGACATACCTCAAGTCTTTCCTAACTCCAGTCCATTCTCCATTCAAGCACAAAAGTGATTTTCCTACAACACAGTTCTAATCATGACATTTAGGAGAAAAAACAAAATTGTTCTGTTTGGCATTCAAAGCTCTTTATATAACCTCAACCCCTTCCTACCTTTAAAGGTTTTCTGTACTTTACCCACTGACTATTTCTCTTCCATTCAGCGCCAATGGTTTCCTGACTGTTTCACCAACAAAACAGTTCATGTCTTGGCTCAGGACAATTTTCTCTAACTTTGACATGTTCCTTGAATGTTCTTCTTCTTCCACTACTGAGCTCTCTGGCTTCATTTAAGTCCCAACTTGAATCTCACCTTCTAAAAGGTACTTTCACTAAATTCCTCTAAAACTCAGGACTTTCCCTCATTTATTTCCTACTTATCTTGAATAAAGTTTGTCTTGAATATATGTTTGTTCATTATCTCTCCCATTAGAGTGTCAGCTCCTTGAGTGCAGGGACTGTATTTGGTCTTTTAATAAGTATTTACTGAATTGAATTGAAGGACTAAATTTAGAGGGAAAAGACCTGGGTTTGAATACTACCTCTGTCATTTAATACTTGTACAACCTTGAGCAAAGTTATTTAACTTCTTTGAACTCAGATTCCTCATCTATAAAATGAAATGGATAAATTACACATGTTCTAATCTATCTGTTCTAAACCTATGATCCTACAATACTAGTTATTTAAGAGAATTAAGCTGCTCTGCCCACTCCCTATGCTGTAATAGGATAAAATTTATAAGCTGGAAAAATTTTACATGAGTGAACTTATGTATCGGAGAATTATATTCCCTATTACTATAAACTTTTTAGAATGATCTATGAAATTACCAATATTAAATATTCATAATAATAATATTTCATACTTCTAAGAGAAGCTTTATAATTATAAAATGTCAATATAAACATAATTTAATAAAACTATCATTTTATAAAGAAATTAGATTATAGACAATGCTATTATTGAATATTACATATTTCCACTTCCCTTTTTGCTTGAAAAAGAAAATACATATTAAAAATCTATGTACATTATTTGTTATATAAACTCATTTGACATAAGCACTTTAGCAGCTAATATTATGCCTTTTTTTATCTTTACCTTGTTTTTCGTCATGATTGAAAAATTCCTATTAATAGCAAGCAGGAAACACAAGCAGTTGCTGGGAGCATATAGGATAAGTTAGAGAGTTATTCCCCCAGTATCTATCTCTATTTCTAACTAATTAGACTGATATGATTGGAGGAACTCTCTTATCTGTGATCAGTTATTCACTGGTGGTTGGCATACAAGAGTAGTTGTCTATGGTTCCAAAGTTTCAAGAGCAAATATATTTTATTTAAAAAAAAAAAAACTAACAAACATAGAACCTCTCTTTTTCCCTGAACCCTAAATCCAGGAAAGAAAAAATAATTCATCCCTTGCAACAAATGTTCAAAGTCAAGTAAAAATATTTCCACTTTGACCACATCCAGACATGATTGTCACCCAATGCTACTTAGTCCCAATTCTTCTCTGCCAGAGGGTAGAAAGAACTGTAAATCATTGGTCCTCTAGAATCATTATTTATCAGAATTAAGTTTTTCAAATTATTTTGTTTACATAGGAAATTAATATAAAAAATAATATTTAGAAATTCTTTTGGAAGTTTTTAATAGTAGAATTAACTTTAAATAAGAATTCAGGCTCACCATAGATGTGATAAATGATTTCAGTCAAAGTTAGATTAATTTCATATTTTACAGTGATGAGGCCTTTTGTCTGTTCATGCCAGAATAAGTTACTCATATAGTCAATAATAAGGAGAAGCAATGAAAAGATTCATGTATATTGCTTTTCTAGTAATTTTCAACAAAAAAGGAAACATAAATGCTGTCAATTTTTTATTTTCATTCTAACAATAATCTGAATATTAAGGGACAGTAATTAAACAAACAAGATATTTCTCTGAAAGTCATCCAAAAGTTCTGATGAGATTCAATTATATAATGGCTTAATTGAAAGTAAATTAAAGGGGCAGCTAGGTGGCGTAGTGGATAAAGCACCAGCCCTGGAGTCAGGAGTACCTGAGTTCAAATCCGACCTCAGACACTTAATAATTGCCTAGCTGTGTAGCCTTGGGCAAGCCATAACCTCATTGTCTTACAAAAAAACCCTAAAAAAATAAAAAGAAAGTAAATTAAACAAGAATATGTCTAAGATCTGTCACACTGAATGAGATTTTAAATTATACTATTAATGGACAGTCCTGGTTTGAGATTATGGCTTTTTTATGATGACATTTAGTTTTTCAGGACAGTCAATATGAACTTCAAAAATATTTAGATACAAGTTTTAATTTCTTTTGGAGAGTAGTATTGTAGTGCACTAGTCTAATTGAGGAAGAGAAGAAGGAAAAGAAACGAAATATTTTGCCATTTTTTTTTGAAATAATGTTATGTGAACTGTTTAAGGAATTTGGGATATTAAGCCTGAAACAGAGAAGACATGGAATGTCTGTGGGCAAAAATACAATGTTTGTATTTAAATATCTGAAATGCAATTATAGGGATGAGGGCCTAGGTTTATTGTGACAAATATGATGGCTCAGAGATGGTCAGAAAGTAACATGAAAAATGAAATCTCACATATCACTCAGTTATCAGATCTGCGGACCCAAGGTTTGATGTCTCAGTAATCCTGTTGTTGGCTCATTATTAGCCATAATTTCCCAGACATTAAGAGCATCCAACAAAACAATGTTTTGCCTTTAAAATTATTTCTAATGTTTAAGCACAAGTTAGATGAACTCTAATTGTAGAGATATTTTATAATATGAGGTACTTGACATCAAGATGATTCATCTAGCTTTGATATTCTATGATTCTATGAAAAAGTGAAATCCATATCCATTTCTAAGTTTTATTTGTTTGTTTATCTATATGAAATGAAGATATCTCTAAGGAACTGGGAAAATAGAGATCTGAGTCTTTGGAGGGAGTTTGTACACTGAAAATCTCATTTGGATGTAAGTATTGGAACTATTGTTCAGATTATTAACTATTATTAAATTAACTGCATACATGTTTGTAGCATTTTCAGATGCAGTGAAATTGGCTGTTTTGTTGAATATGATAAAAGAGTATCAAAAGCTTAAAACACAAATCTCAAAGGTCTTAAGTGCTGGCTAAATAAACTAAGATAGTATTAATAAAAGAAAAGGAAATTAATTTCAAAAATCAAGTGTAAAGGAAAATGAGGATGTGATATTTGCAATTAAATATTTTAATATGTTATAAGTCTGTAATATTACTATATGTACAGAATTTGGGAGGTGATTTTTCCAAGTTGATGTGTCTGTCCTACCCCCTACCCCCAGATCAGATCTATGATATTGCATTGGGTATAAGGTATAAAGTTTTAGGGAGGAAAATAACCATATTGGTGCACCTGATTCGTAGGAAACTTGCAAGGGTTAAAAATTTACTTAAAATCTTGAAATTTTAAGTTAAGGGAAAAACATAGATTGGACATAATCATTCTGGAGAAAACTTGAGGGCAAATTATAAGTATCTTCAAATATTTGAAGGAATGTTATTTATAATTATGAAGGTTACATAATGAAGAATAACCCAACAAGACTGTAAAAATATTTAATGGATTTTATGAAAATGAAAGGAGTTTCCTCATCCCTTAGTAATGTTGTCTAGAGAATTTATACTTTAAGTTAGAATGTGTAAGAGTAAATAAGGGAGCCTATTTATGAAAATTTTATGATTCAAAATAGTATGATTTTGCCCTTTATAATATATTATACAAATGCTATATTTACCTGCTATAGAGCTATATAGAATCTGAATCTCACTGGAAAAGTTAGGCACACTGATTAAATGATAGAGTTGATAGCTGAAATATTATTAAATGTCATGCATGCTTATTCAATTTTTGGATGTGCGAAGCTCTTCCAATACCATCCCTAAATTGATTATGAATGTGAAACATTCTTTAAAAGATATAATGGGATGGGACTGTTGTCCAAAAATTGAACAGAAAATAAAACCCTCACAATAATGCCTAGAGTTAGGTTCTAACAGATGCGGAAAGGTTATGCACATCCCTGGTTACACAACTAGCATCAGTCAAAAATAATTTTAAGGGCTTAAAACATGTTGATCATTGTGCTAAGTACTAAGGATAGCAAAAAAAAATCACTCTACTGCAAGGTCTTGCATTTTAATGGGGAGTAATACTCAAACAAATATGCACATGTATATATATATATATATATATATATACATATATATATAATAGATATAATGCAATTGGAGAATAGCATTGTAGTGCTCTGCAAGACATTAGCTCTGGAAAAGGAAGGTAAATTGGCATTTATGTAGCACCTTTTTATTTGGAAGGCATTTGTCTAAATGATTTGCATTCATCATATCATCATCATTATTTCATTATTATTATTATTATTATTGTTTCATTTGATCCTCACAAAAACCTTGAGAGGTAGGTACTATTTATATTCTTATTTTATTGTTGAAGAAACTCAGACAACCAGAGGTCAAAAAACTTGCCTAACATTAAATAGCTAGTAAGTGCCTGAAGTCAAATTGGAAATGAAATCTTACTGACTTTTGGCCCAGCACTCTATCTACTGCCCCTCTAGTTATCTCTAACATTGGTACTAGAAGTAGGACCCTGAAAGATCTCCTACAAAATGTAGTATATTAAGTGTTTCCTGAAGGAAGATAAGCAGTGCCTTTTATAAAGAAAAGTATTAAAGAGACTGAAAATGTCAGAATAAATAAAATCAATATGGAAATGTATTATCCTGGCAAAGGAATTAGAAGTAGATTAGAGTTGCTGCATTTTTGGATGTCATAAACAAAATAAAGAATAAGAACACTAGAAAGATAGGAACAGAAGAGGCTGGAAAGGAACAAACAGAATATTTAGTTAGCAGCCTATTATGTCAATATGATAATATGTTGGTAGTGGGAGCTCAAATTATTTAATTAATTATTTAAGAAAGCATGTCAAGAAAAGGTCCAAAAAGGTATACAATTTAGACTTTAAAATTGATACTGAAAGCCAATTATGAGAACAAAGAATAATTAATCTGTCAGATTTATGGATCAGGAGGGGTTAATGATCAAATAAAAGAGAGATGTTATAAAATGCAAAATGGATAACTTTGGCTACATTAAATTTAAAAAGTCCTGTACAAATAAAACCAAATGCAATGAAGATTAAAAGGAATGCCATAAGTTGGGAAACAATATTTCTTCTGACACCGACTCCTTTCTAAAATATATAGAGAGAACCGAACCAAATTTATAAGAATAAAAGTCATGGGGGCAGCTAGGTGGCACAGTAGATAGAGCACCGGCCCTGGTGTCAGGAGTACCTGAGTTCAAATCCGGCCTCAGACACTTAATCATTACCTAGTTGTGTGGCCTTGGGCAATCCACTTAACCCCATTGCCTTGCAAAAAAAAATTCCACTATTCACAAATGATCAAAGGATTTGAACAGACTTCTCAGATGAAGAAATTAAACCTATCTATAGTCATAAGAAAAAATACGCTCCAAATCATTATTGATTAGAGGAATGCAAATTAAAATTTGAGTTACCCCTTCACACCTATCAAATTGGCTAAATAACAAAAAAGTAAAATGAACATTGTTGGAGGGGATATGGGAAAACTGGGCCACTAATGCATTGCTGATGAGGTCTTGAACTTAGGCACCATTCTGGAGATCAGTTTGAACTCTGCCTAAAGAGCAATAAAACTGTGCAGACCCTGATCCTGCAATTCCACTACCAGGTCTGCCTGTACAAAAATATTTACAATAGGGAATTAGAAATTGAGGAAATGCACAGCAATTGGGAAATGGTTGAACATATAGGATATGAATCTTATAGAATACCATTGTTTTGTAAGAAAGCATGAGTGGTTGACTTTAGAAAAGCATGAAAAGATTTAAGTGAACCAATGCTAAGTAGAGTGAGCAAAGCTAGAAGAACTAACTACAACACTGCATGATGATCAACTATGGTGGATGAACTCTTCATCAGTACAATAATCAAAGATAATGCTAAAGGATTTTCAATGGAAAATACCATCAATATTCAGAGAAGGAGTTATGCAGTCTGAATGCAGACCAAAGCATACTATCTTCAAGTTTTTCAATTTCTTCGTTTTTCCACTCATAGGATTTTTATTTGTTCTAATTCTTCTTTTGCAATATGATTAATGTGGTAATGTGTTTAGCATAGTTATAAATGTATGCTTTATATTGTATTTTTCTTTCTAGGAGGGTGCAGAGGAAAGGAAAGAAATAAGAAAAATGTGAAAACCAATATTGCAAAAAATGATTATTAAAAAGTTTCTGTAAGTTTATTTAAATAGATATTAAAATAAATAAGTTTATTTAAAACATAAAATTATGTAAGTAACTAAAATGAAATAGGACAATAGTGACTAAGAAGCAAAGACAGAGGGTAATTTAGGTCCAAAAATAATATTTGTTATATAATTTGGACCAGAAATGTACTTTTCATTTATTTATAATTCAATTTATATTACATTTATTTTACAAAGAAATAAAATGAAATAAATATGAGTTGAGAAGCCTAATCTTCAACCACAATGATGATTTCTAAAACTCTTTTAACAGGGGAGAAAAATAAATAACTGCTTCGTGTTGTGTAACTACATTTATTTTTTTGTACATGAGATACTTTGTTGCAATCTTTCTACTATCAAAAATGCAGATTTATTAATAATCATTTCAAGATGCTGTTTGTTTTTTTGAATTTATTTATTTTTATTTTTTAAATATTGAGTTCAAAATACTCTGTTTTCAGATTCCTGCCCACCCACTGAATAGACTTTGTATTCTAGCAGGTATTACATGTATTATATAAGCAATGCAATAATACATGTATTATATAAGCAATATGATATGCATTTTTATAAGAAACATGATTTTCATTATTTCTCTTAAATAATTATAAATATTTCCATATATTCTTTGATGTAAGAAAGGCAAGGACATTAAAGCAAAAATATATTTTAATTTTCACTCACTTCATAGATTCTCTGGAAGTAGAGAGCAAAGCTAATCATAAATACTTACAAATTATCTTGACTTGTGATCTAGCTCATAGTACCTAAACATTTCACAGATACTTATCTTTATAATACTGCTATTGCTGTTTACAGTGATCTCCTGATTCTGTTCATTTCACATTGCATCAATTCCTATAGTTCTTCCAAAGTTCTCTTGAAACTATCTGCCTAATCCTTTCTAATAGCAAAATATTATTGTATCACAATCAAATATCTCAACTTGTTCAGTCATTTGCCAGATTGTGAACATTCCCCCAATTTATAATTTGTTGACTCCACCAACAAAAATACTAATTTTTTGTACATGTAAGTACATTTCCTTATTATTTTTTTGGTGAAAGGGCATAAAGTTATATTTCTGGATGAAAAGACATTCCCAGTTTTATAGTTTTTTGAACATAATTCCAAATAGTTCTCCCCAGTTGTTCAAAATTCCACCTACAGCCCATTAGTAAACAAATCTATTTGTCAATATAGCACTTATCATTTCTGATATATGAAAGAATCTAAGATTTGTTTTAATTCCATTTTTCCCTTTTTCAAAATGCTGTTTCATTTTTTTCAATTACATACAAAGATAGATTTAAACATTCATCTTTTTTAAGGTTTTTAGTTTGAAACCAAAGAATATTCAATGGAATATGAACAAGCAAAGAGAAATAAAAATGTTCCCTTATAAAAGATGACACTTGAAACTAACTTTATATAGATCTAGGGTTCAGAAAAGTGAATTTGAGGAGCAAACATTTCCCATGTTCAAGGGATTGCTTATTCAAAGATCCAAAGGCCAGCAATAAATTATTACATGTGGTAAAGAACAGACAGTCCTGTGCATCTGAATTGTGGAGACTTTAAGGAATAGTGATATATAATCAACTGGGAAAATAGGACTGGAATAGAAAGAGCTTTAAATATTAGCATGTATTTTAAAAGCTAGAAGCAATAATAAGCCATTGAAGCTTCTTAATCAGTGAAGTTGCATGGTCATTTGTACTTTAGGAATATCAATTTGGTAGTTATGTGAAAGATAGAATAGAGAGATGAGAAGCTAGATTGAAAGGGAAAAATTAAGATGCTATTGAAGAAATTGAGAAAAGAAATGATGTTGGAATGAATTAGGATGGTGGTCCTATAAGTATGCAACAGAAGGAAGGTAGTATTAATGCTTTACAGATGATTAGATTTGGTTCTCAGTAAGTTTAAAAATCAAGGATCATTCTTATAAAAAAAGTAACTTTTTGATAGGAAGAGGGAATTTAGGAGAATGTGGTGGGATTAGAGTGTAAGACAAGACATTTTATACAACCTATAGAACATAAGATATGTGTGCATATATATTACATATGTATATCTATATCTATATAAATTCATATGTACATGTGCACATAAATGCAAATGGTCAAACAGATAGATAGATATATGAGATGGAAGCTAAAAAGAAAGATATGAATAATTTGGCAGTTATTTGCAGAGAGATGATGGTTTGATCTAAGGTAGTATAGAGATAGAAGAGAAAAGGGGCCTAGGATACAGCCAGATGCTAAACTTACCCAAAGGATGGTTTATCATAGATAATTATCCTAAAAAGGAGAAGTCGGATCAGCATTGGGAGAGGACAATCTTCCATTCCTGGTTGGCTTTGGAAAATAATTTTATACTTGAAGGGTGTAAGTTAATCTTCCAAAACTTCACAGTATTTCAGCAAGTAACGGTAACATATTAAAAAAAAACAGTTTAAGTAGTTTTTTAAAATCATTTTATGTAAAGTTTCCTCTATTTTAGTTAGGTTTTTTCCCCTCTTAATATGCTTTTCTTTAAGATTGAGGTGTAAAAGGGGACTTAATTTTCTTTGCAATTCATTTCAATTGACTACCTATAACTAGAAATGACATATTTTCTTCTAAGAATATTTTCAATATATCTTTGATGTATTTATAACATGGAAATTATGCAAAAGAACATACTATGGAAGAACAATGTAGAAAAACTTTTAAGTACGTACCCCTTGCCTTCTTGGATAGATTCTAGTTTGCTTCATTTTTCAATATGTGAATAATTATCACATGTTCCCGAATAACTACACTGAAGATCTGTCATTTTGACAGTCTGAGAAATCTTGAAGATAAATATCAATTAGAAAAAAATGAATCAGACTCAAGTGATTCCATATAGCTTGTTTTAAGTAATTTTTACTGATGAAAATGGCTCTATTAGATTTAAACATTTATTAGTGTATTGTCTATCTTTCATTCTTTATCTATCCTTAATTTTATATAAATTTATGAGTTTTTCAAATCCACCTATCCTAAAATTTATCTGCCTACCTACAATGTATGCTTTCACTAATTAGTAGAATATTTTAATGCAAAATTGAGAAGTAGAATCATAAGATTAAGAGTTGGGTGGGAACTCAGTAATAAATTAATTCAATACTTTTATTTAATAGGAGATATAATAGTTGGGGAGATGAGAAGATTAAAGTGCTGTGTTCAGGGTCACATTTATAAGGAACTTAGTTCTGATTTTGCAATTAGAAAATTAAAGCTTAAATCTGAACTTTGTTTTTTACAACTTTTGTGATCTTTAGTATTTGTACCTCTGATGAATTTATTCACCTTATCCAGAGACATCAATATTAGTTAAGTCCCTGTCTTGCAATGATTTGTATTTCTTCTCTTCCACATGTTCTCCTTTTTCTTTCCAATTTTTGTAATTTTCCTCAACCATCTCCCCTCCTCAGCTTGGAATTCCCTCCAATCTTCCATCAGTTTCCTTGTTATTTGTTGTTGTTGTTTTCTACCTGGCATGTAATATATTATAATAAATATGAAATAATATCATATCATATAATATCATATAACATAACATCACATGACATAACATGATATGATATACTATGGTATAATATAGATATTAAAGATATGACATGATATGATATAATGTGATATAATATGAGGTAATCTATTATAATGTAATGTAATATAATGGATAGAGAACTGAAGAGAGGAAGACCTTGTTTTTAGCCCCATTTCTGAAACATCATAGTTATGTTGGCTTCAGTGAGGGATTTAAGTTTTCCATGCTCTAGGTAATTCTCTAAAGCTATGACTTTCAATGAAGGTAATGAACTGCAGTGATAGATAATGGCACATCATCTAGAAGTTCCCTGTGTTGGTAAAAATAAGTAAACCTTATTTATCTTTATCCCATGTTCTTCTCCTTTCCTCTCCTTCCATTATCTTTTCCTTTAATTAATTTATTTTTCCAATTACATGCAAAGAAAGTTTTCAACATTCTCTCCCCCTCTTTTCAATCTTCTTGGCTTGCTTTCTTATCTGGTCATAACAAGTAGTTGAAGTATATATATAAGTAAATCAGAGGGATAGTTTATATTTATCTAAAATAATTTTAAATTGTTATATGGATCTTAGTTTGAACCCTCACCTCATCCTCCAAAATAAACTCAAAACAAAAATATTTTAAAGTAAATGGTGGATTGGTGACCACTATGAAAAAGATTTGAGACATTCCCTGTGGAATCTTAAAAGCAATATTAAGGTTTTTCTTCCCTGTGTAATGAGTTGTGAAAAAAAAACAATTTATAAGATTGCAGAAAGAGATATTTTTCGCAAAAAGTTAAAACATTCCAACTCTGTTTTAAAATCCTTTCCATACAAGATTATTGAAATTTAAACATTAAAGGGATCTTAGTGATCATTTTATTTTAGTTCTTCACTTTAGAGTGAATAAACTGTGATGAGACCTAGAGAAATTGAGTAATTTGACAAAGATCACAGGGGTTATGGTTATGGAGCCAGAATTTTTTTTTTTTTTAGTTTTTGCTAGGCAATGGGGTTAAGTGGCTTGACCAAGGCCACACAGCTAGGCAATTATTAAGTGTCTGAGGTCGGATTTGAACTCAGATCCTCCTGATTCCAAGGCCGTGCTCTAGCCACTGCTCGACCTAGCTGTCCTGGAGTCAGACTTCTAACCCAAATCTTCAACTTCAGAATCTCAACTCTTTCATTCTCCCAACTAATACCCTAATTGAGTACTTTAGTTCAATGACTTAAAACCTTCATTTACATGATATAAAAGAATTTTAACATAGCCCTAGAATTTAAGTCATTTCTGCATGGTTTCCAAGTGTTTAAAAATCTTTTCCCAAACAAAACTTTCAGATCCATAAAAAGTGAATGTTGCCATAAAGTTTGGATTGTAGATTCCAGTAATTTTGTTCAACTGGGTCCTTATCAATTATCACTACAAGATGGCTCATAAAAACAAGAAAAATGTTTTTGGATGGCAATCAGTTCTATAAAATTAAAGGAGCTTGACTCTTAACAGTTGTTCAGAATTCAAATTCTTACTAATCTGCTTTTTAAAGAAGTAGTTTTAGTCACAATACACTGAACAAAGAATCTTACTGAAAGTGAGATATGTTGAAGTGGTGGGCACTTTATTCTATGAATGTCCAAAGTAGGTATGATTTAATCAAATTTAGGCATTTCCTCCTCCAATGAAGGCTGCAATTGAACTAGATTGTATGTTCCAAGGAGCTGGATGAAGGAAATAGACAGTCATTTACTCAAGAGTACCAAAGGGAGCAAATACCAGATATAGGATTTAAATTCAAACCTTTCCTAGGCCAACATACCCTAATGTCAAACTATTTCTACTTTACTTCTCCTTGATTAGGAGAGATGTATAGAGATGGGATCTGGGAGTTCAAAGATATATAGAAATGAAAAGAGGAGAAAGAGATGAGAAAACTCCCACTTCCCATGAATAGCAACACCTTTGCATCTTTATAGAAAATTACATAAAATATTGAGAGATTGCATCTTGGTCAGATTGATATCATTCATTTTTAAATATAAAAATGAAATCACCATGTTACAAAATGAATAAAAAAATCATGTTAGAAGCTAGGAAAACCTGAGTTCAAGTTCTATCTTTGACATATACATAAAATTTATTCATTCATTTATCACATTCTAATAATTAACTTTCTCTTGTGAAAGACAATGACCTGATTCTTGACAAGGTCCTTTATCAAATCTCATAGCATATTAATGACTAATGTTTTTAGCTTTGAACACATTTCTATATTCCACAAATAACTTGCCTTTAGATGGTATTATTAATCATTATTTACATAGCGTTTTATTCTTGAAGAGTGTCTTCTTCAAACATAGAATCTCATTTGATTCCTTGGAGGAATCTGTGAACTGGGAAGGTACTCCTAACTCCAGGGCTGGTGCTCTATCTACTGTGCCATGTAGCTGCCTCTTCCCTTTTCTTTTAATTGAGGAGGGATGTAATGAAGGAAGAATAGATAGATTTCAACATTCAATTTTTTTAAGATTTTGGGTTTTAATTTTTTCTTCTTCATCCCTTCCATTCTCCTTCCCAAGACAGAAAGAAATCTGATATAAGTTGCACAAGTACAGTCATGTTAAACATATTTCAATATTTGTTGTGTTGTGAAAGAAGAATCAGGACAAAAGGAGAAAAAAACGCAAGAAAGAAAAAAATGAAAATAGTATGCCTTGGTCTTCATTCAGCCTTCATAATTGTTTCTCTTAATGTGGATAGCATTTTCTGTCATGACACTTTTGGAATTACCTTTGATCACTGCCTTTCTGGGAAGAGCTGATTCTATCATAGTCGATCATCATACAATGTCTGAATATATACAACGTTTGCTTGTTTTTGCTCCCTTCATTCAACATCAGTTCGTGTAAGTACAGGTTTTTTCAAACATTTGCCTGCTCATAATTTCTTTTAGATTAATTGAATTCCATTACATTCATATGCCAATACTTATCAAGAAACACAACTGATGGACATCTCAATTTTCAATTATCAAAATGATGTACTTAATACTCAAATTTGACAATTGTCTTTCCTATTTCATAAACTTCAGTGGCTTCTTAGTACCTCCAGAATCCTATAAAATCTTCTGTTAGCACCTAAAGTTCTTCATAATGTAGTCTTTCCTTGACTTTATAATTTCCTTACACCTTACTCCCCTTCACATACCCTGGTAAACAATGATTCCAATGTCTTTTGGATTCCTTACTCAAAATGTATTTGAAAGATTCCCTATCCTAGCTGGAATTCTCACTTGTCTCACCTCCTCATCTAGAGTCCCATGGATTCTTTTTTTTAGGTTTTTGCTAGGCAGTGGGGTTAAGTGGCTTGCCCAAGGCCACATGGCTAGGTAATTATTAAGTGTCTGAGACCAGATTTGAACCCAGGTTCTCCTAACTCCAGGGCCAGTGCTTTATCTACTGTGCCACCTAGACATCCCCATTCCCATGGATTCTTGAAAGATATTGAAAAGCCTAACTTTTATAAGAAATCTTTTATTATTTTCCTTAATTCTAGTATCTATCTTTTGAGATTAAATCCAGTTTTTCCTGTATAGATCTTTTATATGTATTGTTGTTTGTATGTAGCCTTCTTCAATAGGTTATAAACTCCTTGAGAGAAGGGAATATTGTTCCCATTTTTGTATCTACTAGAGTTTAGCACAGTACTTTGGGATATAGTAGGTGATTAGTGAATTAATAATTATTTGTTGACTTGAAGCTTTTTGGCATTAATCTTTCTAGAATATCCAGTAATATCCCTCCCCATTTTACATTTAATATGTATATATATATATATATATGTGTGTGTGTATGTATGTATATATATATATATATATATGTATATCCTTATATGCATATGTTGTCTCTACTGTGTAAACATAAACTCCATGAAATCAGAGATTGTTCTATTCTTATTTTGAAATAACAGGACAAAAATTTAGCACATAAGTATTTATTTTGTTTGTTGATTGATTTTACTGGAGGAAGTATCTATACTTGTGAGAAAACATTGACCAAATTATTAATATAAATTTAAAAATCCTTATGGTCTGAATTTAATTAGTACATATGTGTATGTTTGATAAGTAAATGCTGTGAGTGATAATAAGTTATGCAATATACCTTAAATAAAATTTAGGTAATGTCATTAATGGTAATAATTTCTACCCCAAACATTCAGGTTATTACACATAAATACAAATAAATTTGTAAAGAGGGATGTCTGAGCTTTTAATATTTCAAATCTTCTTGTTTGTATTAGTGTAGATATTTTTTTCAAAATTGGAATCATATCCCCATTTTATGCCCAAACAAAAGTTTCTCTATAAAAGGAGCAATGTAAATAATTTGTATAAGATTAAACCATGGCAGAAAGTTGCTCATAAAATAGTTAGCTCCTTGAATGATAGACACACACAATCTTCCACTAAACCATACAATAAAGACCATTTTAATATCCTATAATTGTATAGAGTTGATTGGGTTTTTCAAATCTCTATGTGAGAAAAAGGGCTATGGCTTATTCTACTAATTATAACCATAAATGATTATATTAAAATTATTATTCATTATAATAATTTGAATATTTCACCCTAAGCCATTACCTAACATATATAATATGTACAGTAGATACACAGAACATTAATTCAATTATTTCTCTGGATAAAAATAGAAGGAACCCTGCTCCTCAAGAAATACACATTCTAATGGACAAAAACCATACCTAAAAGGTATAGTGAGACGGATGGTAATCCAGAGAGGGTCATAAAATGACACGGAGCTAACTTTACCTGAAATAAAAGAGAAAAGTTCACTTTTCAAAGCCGGTATCATCCAGGGGAATAAGAGTCCAAGGTTATTATGGGAAGAGATGAGGGTGATTTGGTGGAATGATTGTAATATAGTGAACAGATGGGTAGGAAACAGCCCTTGTGGATAACACATTTTATTCAATTTTCCACTGACTTAAGCATACCACTGTATTATTTAAAACACCAACTATCAGTAAGTTACCACTTTCATTGTGAGTAAGTCCTTGGTGCCAAAAAAAATTAAAGATATTTTTCAGGGACTATTACTAGCTAGATTGAGATGTCTATTTCAAAGTAAAAAGGTAATGTTCCAGAATGGAACAGTAGTCCTTACATTATTGTTACTTTACTCTGTCTAATCACCATGGTTCTCTTTATTGAAAAAAAAAAGTTTTCCTATGAAGGGAACTGAGCTGGTTAAGTGTTCAGGTCTCTGTTGACATTCTGAATGTTCTGCACTATATCTTTTGCTTTGGCTTGTAGATAGCAGGTGATATGGTAAGATTTCTGCCTGTTGGCTTTAAAAACAAAAACAAAACTAGAGCTTCAATCTGAGGAAGTCATTAAATCCAAGAGATCTTGAAAAAAAAAGAAATTACTGAACCATTATAAATAATTTCAGGCATTAGATGTCCAGGTAAATGAATTATTTAGAATAGATGATAATAATAATGTTTGTGGAGGTCACTGTTGTCAAAGTCCACTGTGCTGAATAATAGGAAGCACAAATAAGATGAGACAATCAATGCTGAAAGAAATAAGCCATTTTAATTGGCACCTTAAAAAGAACCAAATTATTTAACTGAAAGTACCCAACACAGCATGGAATGGGGATCAGCAGAAACAAGAGAATGACAAGAACTAAAAACAGTAAGGCCTCTAAACTGTTATCAAATTATTTTTCTAACTCTGGTGTCATATTACAAAGATTGGTAACCTGAGAGTTAGGAAGAGCAAGTTATTAAATATCCAAACCGCATCAAATAATTTAAAAATTCTGTTCTTCAGTTTTCTAATCTAGCAAATGAGGAGGTTTGGATTCACTGACCTAGAGCAGAAATGGGGAACCTTTTATCTGCCAAGGGAAATTTAGATATTTGTCATCCACTTGCTATATTTGGACAAGCATTTAATTCACCCCCTAAAAGAAGGTCCTAGATTTATGCAATTTTGAGTTCTACCTGTGGTTGCCAAGGCAGTGCTCCAGACCAAACAATTTCATGGGCTGTATCCTTGCCCCTGGTCTATAGAGATGATTCCAGTCCTAAATTTACAAACTTATAAGACACCTAGGCCTCCCTCTAGCTACCCCACTCCTATCTCACACATCTCTTGGCACCTGAACACTGAAACCTTTCTATCAGGACTTGAAAAATTAAAGAAGGGTTAAAAATCCAGAGAGATTTCTAGAGGAACTAGGACATGTAAGTTTTCAAAAAGTGACAGGTGGTCCATAAAAGTCTTGTGATAGATTGCTTCTGGAGCATGAAACAATTTTTCATCTGATTTTGTCTTAGACCTTTGGTTTCATCTTTATTCTATATTTCAAGATAACTCAGTTTTTTTATAGGTTGAGATGGAGACCCACATAAGTGAACCTGATAGTTTTTCCACCTCTGAAATCACAGACAAGAAATAAGTAGCCAATAAATTGAATGTTTTGGGCCTGCAAGTTCAATGAAGAAATCATATTCCAGGGGTGGAGCCAAGATACTGACATGAAGGGATCAAGTCTTAGGACTTCTCTGATTAAAAACTCATAAACTAAGGGCTCTAACTAACTTTCGAGAGACAGAACCCACAAAGGGACCCAGTGAGGCAGTTCTCCTACTCAAGGTAACCTGGAAAAGAGCACAAAGGCTCTGCTCCCCGGGGTCGGAGGGGCGGCCCGCCAGAGGGGTGGCCTGCCAGAGCAAAGAACTTAGGCCTCCCGGAGGCAGCCCCAGGGCACTGGGAGCCGAGGCTCTCAGCAGCCGGGGAGTCTCCTGAGCTGCACCCTGGGGAGCACTGGGCACAAAGTGGGGGAACAGCGGGGGACCTCTGCCAGAGTGAGCATGTGGAGCCCAGCCCTCAGGGCACACAGCAAGCAGCCTGGTTTTCAGCAGCCCAGAGTGGGAAACAGAAGCAGGCAGAGCTGGTAAGCAGGAGCCCCCAGGGCATGAGCCCATTGAGCTGAGGGAGGGGAGTGAAGAGAGAGAGAGACTGCAGATCTCTGTCCTCTGCCTCTGGAACAGGACTCTGGGGCTCTGACCACATTCAGATCCTGATCACAGTCTAGGCCCCCCATAGACCAGCAGGGCCCCCCCACCGCAGCCCCGTGGCAGAGAGGGCTGCTTCTGGTCATGCACAGACCAGGAGGGAGGACAGAGCCTCACACACTAAGGACCTTGTGGGAATGTCCCAAAAGATCAGAAAGCACACCCAAAAAACAGGCTTAGGCTGGGAAAATGAACAAGCAAAGAAACAAGAGGAAGACCACTGAGAAATATTTTGCAAATGAGCCCAAGAAGGATCAAAACACTCAGTCTGAAGATGAGCAAGCACAAGCTCCTGCATCTAAAGACTCCAAGCAAAACAGAAATTGGGCTCAGGCTATGACAGAGCTCAAAAAAGACTTTGAAAATCAAATGAGGGAGTTGGAAGAAAAACTGGGAAAAGAAAGGAGAGAGATGCAGGAAAAACATGAAAATGAAATCAGCAGCTTAGTCAAGGAAATCCAAAAAAATGCTGAAGAAAATAGCATGCTAAAAGACAGCTTAGGTCAAATGGATAAAACAGTTCAAAAAGTTATGGAGGAGAAGAATGCTTTAAAAAGCAAAATTGGCCAGATGGAAAAAGAGATAAGAAAACTCTCTGAGGAGAATAAATCCTTCAGACAAAGAATAGACTTCAGGGAGATTGATGAATTTATCAGAAATCAGGAATCAATACTTCAAAACCCCAAAAATGAAAAATTAGAAAAAAATGTGAAATATCTCATTGAAAAAAACAACTGATATGGAAAACAGACTTAAGAAAGATAATTTGAAAATTATTGGAATACCTGAAACTCATGATCAGGAAAAGAGCCTTGACATCATTTTCAAAAGAATTACTACAGGAAAATTGCCCTGATATTCTAGAAGCAGAGGGCAAAATAGAAATGGAGAGATCCACCGATCCCCCGAGAAAGAGATCCCAAAAAACCAAGCCCTAGGAATATTATAGCCAAGTTCCAGAACTCCCAAGTCAAAGAGAAAATATTACAAGCAGCCAGAAGGACACAGTTCAAATATTGTGGAGCTGCAGTCAGGATCACACAGGACTTAGCAGCAACTACATTGGAAGCTCGTAGGGCTTGGAATACAATATACCGGAAGGCAAGAGAGCTTACAATGCAGGCAAGAATGAACTACCCAGCAAGGCTGAATGTCCTCTTCCAGGGAAAAAGATGGACTTTCAATGAACCAGGGGAATTTCAAAGGTTCCTTTTGGAATGGCCAGAGCTGAACAGAAGGTTTGATCTTCAGATACAGGACTCAGGTGAAGCATAGAGAGTGGAGGAGAGGGGGGGAAATATGAGGGACTTAATGAGGATGAACTGCATGCATTCCTGCATAGAAAAATGACACTGATAATACTCATATGAACCTTATCAGTTAATAGAGCAGGTAGAGGGAGCTTTTATAGTTGAAGCACAGGAGAAAGCTGAATTCAAAGATAAAATATGGTGTAAAAATGGAGTCAATAAGAAAAAAAGGGAAATGGAATGGGAGAAAGAAAAAGGAGAGGGGGAATAGTCCAAGATATCTCACATAATAAGATTTTTGCTTTATTACAATGAGCTATTGCAATGATATGGAAGCGGGGAGGCAAGGGGTAATGAGGGAACCTTTGCTCTCATCAGAGGTGGCTGGGAGAGGAAACAGCAAATATACTCAATGGGGTATAGACAACTGGAGTAAGAAGGAGGGGGAAGCAGGGGGTAGGGAGGGGATGTGAATAAAGGCGGAGAGGATGGACCATGGGGGGACAATGGTCAGATATAACACATTTTCTTTTTTACTTCTTGCAAGGGGCTGGGATTGGAAGGCCTGCCCAGGATCATAGGGCCGGGTGGATTCTGGGCCTAAGGGCTGGTATGGGGGCTCAGGGCTTCTTGGCCCCAGGACCAGGGATCTGTCTGCTGTGCCACTCAGCGACCCTGCAGCAGAGTCAGAGTGAAAGGAGAGAGAAAATATAGTACATGGTAGTGGAGAAATAAGAAAGGAGGGAGTTGAGATCAGCAATGGCAACGTTGGAAAAATATGGAAGTAACTTTTGTGATGGACTTATAAAGAATGTGATCCACTCACGACAGAGTTGATGGTGTTGGAACAAAGACTGAAACACATTTTTTGTTATTATTATTTGTGGGAGGGTGTAGGGCAAGTGCGGCTGGGTGGTCTGCCTGGGGCCACATAGCAGGGTGATCTTTGGGTGTCTGGGGCCGGATTCAGACCCAGGTGCTCCTGGCTCAAGGGCCAATGCCCTGTCTGCCACCCAGCCACCCCTACTATTACTATTTTATTTTATTTTGGGTCTTTTTTTTTCTTCTTTTTGGTTTTTGCAGGTCAGTGAGGATCGGGTGGCTTGCATGTCACATGGCTGGGTGATTATTGGGTTTACGAGGCTGGATATGGACTCGGGTGCTCGTGGCTCCAGGGCTGGTGCTTAATCCATTGCGCCACCTGGCCATACCTACAATTATTACTATTATTTTTTTAATTTTAATTTTTTTTCTCTTCCCCTTACTTTTTTGCCCAAGCAAGTCTATCTATATTCATGGGGGGAGGTGTATTTTGTTTACTTGTAAACAAGTATATTTCATTAATGTGAAGAGAAACATTTGTACAACATGAGAATAAAAAATAAATTTAAAAAAAATTAAAAAAAAGAAATCATATTCCAGATATGGTGGATTCTAGATATGGAGTGAGAAGCAAGAATTAGACTTTTTAGTCAGTGTTAAAAGAGTAAGTCCTTTTCTTGGTGTATTTTAGATACCAGGTGGTAAAACTGGAAGTTAACAGAGGTTCTAGCAAAGGTTAGAAAGCAGAAAGTGTTGGCATGACTAGACAGTCACTAGACAGTGACTAGACATAGACAGTTTGCTGTTTAGAAAAAAAAAGTCATGAAAAATCTTAGATTATCTTGGATCAGCCAACAATAATGATGGCTAATGACATATATAATGACATATATAATGACTTAACTTGTTGTTTGGTCATCACCTCAATTGATGAACATACCCTCAATCTCTAATTCACTGACACTACACAAAGAACTGCCATGATTATTTTGCACTTGTGGGCTTTTTACCCTTTCTTATGAATTCTAGGTCTAGAAGTAATGTTTCTGAATCAAAGAGTATGCACAGTTATGTTGCCCTGTAGGCATAATTCCAAATTATTCTCTTGAATGGCTGGATCTGCTCACAACTCCACCCCCAGTGCATTGGTGTCCTAGTTTTCCTACATCTTCTGCAACATTGATCATTTTTGCCAATCTGACAGGTGTGAGGTGGTACATCAGAGTTCTTTTAATTTGATTTCTTTTTTCAATAATGATTTGGAGCATTTTTCATATGACTAGCGATAGCTTTAATTTCTTCATCTGAAATATGCCTATTTGTAATCTTTGACCTTTTATCAATTGGGAATGACTTTTATTCTTATAAATTTGACTCAGTTATCTATATATTTTAGCAATGAGTATTTTATCAGAAAAATTAGCTGTGAAAATTGTTTCCCAGATTTCTGTATTCTTCCAATCTTGTTTGCATTGGTTTTATTTTTGCAAAAAATGTTTTTTATTTTAATACAATCATAATTATCCATTCTGCAATTTATTATGTTCTTTATCTCTTGTCTTGGTCATATCTTATCTCTTGGTCATAAATGCTTCCTCCTTCCATAATTCTGACAGATAGATTCTTTATTCTCCTGATTGACTTATGTATCTCTTTTTGCATCTAAATCTTTCATCTATTTCAACCTTATATTTGTATGGGGTATGAGATGTTGGTCTATAACAGTTATCATATAGTTTTTATTTAACAATATCCTGTTAAAGAACACTCAACAATTCCCAATATTATAAATTTTTAGAGCTCTTTGTTAGGAAGTTGTTAGAAGAGTTATTTTTTCCTTTTAAATTGAATCAAAATTTATCCTTCTGAAATTTCCTCCATTATATCTAATATCATCTACTGAGGTGAAGCAGGACAATATAACATTATTTCAAAGTTTGAAATACTTTAGAGGCAAACCAGTTCAAGTTCTTTAACTTATATAGGATAAATGTTGAAATGACTTGCCCAATTCCACATTGATAGAATCGGCATAACTGGGATTTGCTTTCAGAAATCCCACTACATTTTGAAGACAACTGTCCAGTACTTTTGTCTTTTTTATTCCAGGCTAAACTTGTCTTAATCTCTCCAGCTAATGACCATATAGTCTTTACAATTCTTATTGTTATACTTTGGAAGTTACTCAACATATCAATGACTTTATTCCTAAATACATCTGCAAAATAAGAGCACAATATTCCACTTATGAATTGGGGGAAAATAAAGCAGGACTATCCCCTTCTGAGACCAGAAGATTGTGCCTAATTTCTGGTTCCTATAGCTCATTAGTAGTCTTGACTGCCATATTACATTAGTGATTCCCATACAAATCACATTTGAAGTAATTATTTCCTACCTCATCTTATTAGATTCTCTATTGCCTCATAAATTGTCAAAATCTTTTTACATCTTTTCTCCCACCATATTGTTTATCCCTCTTAGTTTTGTGTCACCTGTCACTCTGATAAGCATGCTATCTCTGCCTTCATCCAAGTCATGGCTACAGATGTTGAAAAGCAGCATGAGACCAAACACAGAACCCTGGGGACTTCCAGCTTAGACTACTTTAAAAGTTTATATGGGACAATTGGTTACTCTTTAGACCTGCCCAAGAAGGTGCCCGGTGGATGGAGTCCTGGCTGTGGTCTCCTGAGAACCTGAATTTACATTAGCCCTCATACTTACTAGTTGCGTGACCTGGATAAGTCATATAAGTCTTTTTTCCTCAGTTTCCTCATCTGTGAAAGGGGAGCTGGAAAAGGAAATGACAAACCACCCCAGCACTTCTGTCAAGAAAACTGCAAATGGGGAAACAAATAATTAAACAGGACTTAAAAAAGAACTGATTAAGAAGGCTTGATGGGAATTTTGAGTTACCTAGATGTGGATTATTATCTAGTACACACATATCTCTATCTTTTCTAGAAAAATAGATGAGAGACTGTCAGACGTTTTCCCAAAATTTAGATAAATTTTTGCTGTAGCATTCCTCTAAAGCTGCAGATTTGATGAATATCAAGGACATCAAACATACCTTCCACTACCCTCCCCAAAACAGCCTAAACCAAATTAAAGTGTAACTGAGAAATACTTAACCAAATAAATAAAAATACAAGATAGATAATTGTTCATTTTATATTTAAGTTGATAGGTGGGCCATGGGGATCATTATAATTTAGTGGTGCCTGTTTGTAGATTTTGACACAACTGAAGTGGATGATAATTTTTTTCATAGCTAATTAAAAAAAACCTATTATAAATACTCTCTCATAGCACTATTCCTTGGGAGACAAAAGATAAAGTTTAAGTGGTTTCCTAAAATGTTCTGAAATTTACTATGAGATTAAAAAAAATTCCAGGATGTCCAATTTTATTAATATGAATGGTTCCTCCATTGATGCAGTTTCTAATTCCTTTATGATTTATTATGTAATTTTTATGAATTAGATAGACATCTCTTTGAACTTTGCAAGAGTGGTGGACCAATGGCAAAGTTTGATGCGAGGTTTTCAAAAACCTTGAATCACTCAGATACCTTGGTGATCCCAAACTATTTCCCAGTTTACCCACAACTTTTGTCAATAGTGAGTTCTTATTCTAGAAACTAGAGCTTTGAGTTTACCAAACAGTAGATTACTATAGTCATTTGCTGCAGCTTCTTTTGTATCTAATCTATTGCACTGAGTCATTTTTCTATTCCTTAGTCAGGACCAGACAGCTTTGGTAATTTATTTGACTACTATTTTATTACATCGTTTTAGGTCTGGTATGGATAGGTCATCTTCCTTTGAATTTTTCCTTTCATTAATTCCCTTGATATTCTTTACTTTTTATTCTTCTGAATGAATGTTGTTGCTATTTTTCCTAGCTCTGTAAAATAATTTTGGAACTTTGATTGAATGTATGCTTGGAGTAAGTAAGTTAAGAACAATTCTTTAGCTGCAAAATGTCATATAAGACTTTAAGCAAATAATTCCCTCAGTAGGTACTTACAAAGTAGAGTCCCTAGAAGGTACAATTAAATCTTTTTTTTTAGTGAAGCAATATAAAGAATTACATATATTTAATTCTGACAATTAGCATATTTAGAACCTTCTAATTAAAAAAAGAGAAAAGACGAGCATCAAAATGTCTCATAACATAGTAATCAGTTAACTCCCTCAAAGCATATAGTAAGCATTTTATGAGGGGTATAATAACTCCCAACCTAGGGAGCTTTCAAAAATGGTTTATCTATCAGGAGACACAATCAACAGTAAAAATAAATTGAGTTTTGTCCTTTACTCATCTTCCTAACTCTTTTTTTGGAGATCAATTGTATTAGCCATCTGTGCTAATGAATATGGTTAAAACAGCCAACATATATATTTCCAATAAATTTTCTTTTCCTCATAATAATAAACACAGTGGTTCTCAAATCTGTGGAAAAACATTGGACTAGACAACTTTGAAAAGCTTTGCCTTCGGAATTGTTCTGGGTGATGAAGATGAGGATGAGGATGATGATGATGATGATGATAACAATATGGCTTTTTGAGTCTAGCATATTGGGGCCCCTTGGGTCTACTATCAGTTTTGTAGAATACAGATGGAGAAAGTTTCAGGCAAATGTTGTCTGTCAACTTAGAGTAATGTTGATACTGTAACCAATCATATGTAAAATATTTTTTCATAAGTCAACAGAACTGCTGACAGAAAGAAGCAGTTCAAATTAACATGTGAGTCAACACCCTTTCAATGTCACTCCTAAAAATGTTATTTGATGATGGAACTGTCATGCTGAGCAGTAAAATTATCCTACCTGACCTTCACACTAATGCTAAAAATAATTTGCAGTTAAATAAGATATTATTTATAAATCATATGAATCTGACTCCCTGTGACATTATGGATTGATTATACAATTTTAGAAAATGAGCTTATTATGCATTAAAAAAATAATGTATTTATTGAAATGTTCAGTCTACCTTGGACATGGAGGTTTACCTATGATTTTAAAAGCTTAGCCATTGGGAACATAATCTCTGACAGTTTTGCAAGTCAAGAAGACTTACTTTTCTACTAGCAGTACCGCATCTCTCTGAGATTTTGTAGAGACATCTAAAGGGCCAATGCAGTTTTGTTTTGAGAAAACTATTATTATTACAATCTCTACTGCTGCAAGTACTACTACTGCTACTACTATTATTATATTACAGAAAAAAAAATCACTAATGTTCCTGGAAGTAAGACTAAGAGGAACTTTGGTCAGTTTGCAAGGGAGAACAGAAACTGAAAAAAATTATAAACCCACAAATTGTTGAGGTATCTGAAATTCTACCTAACAAGAAAGGTTAAGAAATTAGAAAACTAATATTAATTGTAATTCTATTATTCAATTTGAAATATAAAAAGGTTTCTAGCAACAGTCTTTGGTTTGCTAAAAATATGAAAAACATTTTTATGTTGCATGAAATATATAGTAGTAGCCCAGATGCAAATGCCATTAAAAGTTAGTCATTGATTAATGGCATCAAGTTTAAAAGTGTTCATTTATTGCAGTTATAGCTATGTCATTAATTACATCCTAAGATTTATCTTATATGCCATTTCCTGGGTATTATTCTTATCACCATGAAAATATGATTTCATTAGTGTGGATGTATTCACAGATGACACCAATGGAACACCTTTGTGCACTTTCTCAGGCAAAGTAATTATCATTCAAGGTTTTTTTTTCTTCTTTCTTTGAAGGAAGAATGTTGATATGACTTAAAAATGTATTGTTCTTAATTATTTGTACACATTTTCCAACCACATCACTAAAACAGAGGTAAGTCTTCAAAGTTACCAAACTACATATCCAAAAAATAAAAAGAGGGAAAATATTATGCTTATAAAAATAATTCTAGAATAGATTTTCATTGTAGTCAAAATTCGAAATTCAGGAGTTGTCCATCTATTGGAAATGGCTATGAAAATTATAGAATATCAAACGAATGAAAAGTTTTAGTGTCATGCAAAATACCAGAATCAACATTTTCATAGGAAAATGGGAAGACTTTTATAAAATGATACAGAGCAAATTGGTCTTAACTAGGAGAACAAGTTGAAAAGAAAAAAGACAACCCTTTTACAAAGAAAAATAACACCAATAACTAGAATTGCTAACCTTCTTTTAAAAAGACCAACAGTTTTATTGTTTTTTTGAATTTTACAATTTTCCCCCAATCCCACTTCCCTCCTCCCACCCTCCACAGAAGGCAGTCTGATATTCTTTCAATTGTTGCCATGCTATACATTGAGGAAAATTTAATGTGTTGAGAGAGAAATCATATCCTTAAGGAAAAAAATAAAATATGAGATAGCAAAATTACACAAGTTACATTTTTTTAAAAATGTAATGGTCAATAGTCTTTGGTCTTTGTTTAAACTCCACAATTCTTTCTTTGAATATAGATGGTTCTCCATTGCAGATACCCTAAAATTGTCCCTGATTGTTGCACTGATGAAATGAGCAACTCCATTAAGGTTGATCATTACCCCCATGCTGCTGTTAGGGTGTACAATGTTCTGGTTCTGCTCATCTTGTTCAGCATCAATTCATGCAAATCCTTCCAGGCTTCTCTGAATTCCAATCTCTCCTGGTTTCTAATAGAACAATAGTCTTCCATAAGATACATATATCACAATTTGTTTAGTCATTCCCCAATTGATGGACATTAACTCAATTTACAATTCTTTGCCAACACAAACAGGGCTGCTATGAGTATTTTCATGATCTCTTCAGGGTGTAGACCCAGTAGTGGATCAATGGGTATGCACATTTTTATTGCCCTTTCAGCATAATTCCAAATTGCTCTCCATAAAGGTTGGATGAGTTCATAGCTCCACTAACTATGCATTAGTGTCCCAGATTTTCCACATCCCTTTCAACATTAATCTGGTCATATTGGCTGATTTTGACCTTTTTAAAAAAATGACACATCAAAAATTCCCAAAACCAAAAATGAAGTATGCTATCTCCTACCCAAAAGATATATTTGGGCAAGGAAATATATATAAATTTGGTTTATTCTAGATTTTTTCTGCATTTTTGTCAGCAGTTAATTTTTCATTTTTAAAGAAAATATATCTATATATAAAATATATCTATATATTAAAAACCTACAATACATATAATTTTACCAGTTACAATGAAGCAATTTGCTAAAGATTCCTTTTATTTTTTTATTTTTAGTTTTTTTAGTTTTGTTTGCAAGGCAATGGGGTTAAGTGGCTTGCCCAAGGCCACACAGCTAGGTAATTATTAAGTGTCTGAGTCCGCATTTGAACTCAGGTCCTCCTGTCTCCAGAGCTGATGCTCTATCCACTGTGTCACTAGCTTCCCCAAAAGATTTCTTTTAAAGAAGAGCTCTTAATGGAGAAAAAAAAATAATTGACTCTCCCTATCACCAAATCTGACTGCGAATACAAAAAGACCTACAAAGAAGATGCATTAAGAGGATGTCTAGTGGCCACTGATACTGAAAATATAATATTGTAAAGAACAGAATGAGAATAAAGAGTTATACTACTTTAAGGCACTTTACAGTTTTATTGGTGATTTTCCATATTGCCATTATTTTCTATTATCTTCTATCCTAAAATTGAATCATTCCTTTTAATAAAAAAGTAGAGTGCCATAAAATAAATCAAGGTGTTGACCATGTTGGATCACATATACCTTGTGTCAAACTTGTAATTTCTTCAGCAGTTTTCTGAAATCAAATGATCATGTTATTAATATGAGTTTTTATGTTAGTACTATTCATTTTTGCAATAATATGTTCACTATGTATATCCATATGTATGCATATGTATGTATGAATGGATATGTAGGTATATATATATATATATATATATATATATATTCATTTATGTTTATGTCTCCCAAAGTTTCCTGATTTCTTCAAAATCTTAAGTTTTTAAATTTAATAATATTCCACTGGAGACATGAATCACATTTTGTTCAACCATTCCTAATATATATGGACATTATGCTTCTAGTTTGATTTATTTGAATATAATGGAGGAAAAATATTGTTATAGATATTTTGGTATATGTGAGTACTTTCCTCTGTATTTGAACTGCTTGAAATTTATGGAGAGATTTGTGTCTGTCATTTAATCACTTTTTCAGTAATATTTCCCAGAATGGTGGGGTAATTTTTTCTCTATCACATTATTTTAGTATACTTCATAGAGAATAGAAATGTAGAATTTCATTTTTTAAAAATAAGCCAATGAGGTACATTCTTAATTCAGCTAGATTATTTCTGTAATTAATAAAACTCTTGATAAACATAACTCATTAATATAGACCGATGGAATTCTCCATTTTGTAGAAGTGGAAGCAGGAGCATGAGTTTCAGTGAGTTTTGTAATTATTTAGCAATTTGATGAAAAATTCAGGATTAATTTTAATAATGTGGTGGAAAGAATACTGGAGTTGAAGTTAAAAGACTTGACTTTGGATCCTGATTCTTTCCCCCTACTAGCTTGGTGAAGTTGATCAAACTTTCTAAGTCCATAGCTATATAGTACTTCCTAACACTCCTTCCAGATTAGTCATAAGGAAAGTATCTGGTAAACTGTTAAATACTATATATAAGTTTATGGAGTTGTTCTTAAGGCCTCCCAAAAATAATTTGAAGGTTTATAATACTTGAGTATATTAGGACTAAAATATTTATAAATATTTTATATTATTAACTATTTCAGTACACTAGTAGTTCACTTGAGATTATTTTTCTTCAACACTCGCTTCCTGTGCTTTTGGAAATGTTGAATTTTTGGCAAAAGGATCACATCCCTGGAGCAACCCTAGCAGAATTTCTCTTGATTGAGTCTTTCCTTGACAACATAATAAAAGCAGAAGTAACAGTTAAAAGAGCTAGGACATGAGAAGAGATGATACCTAAATTGCACAGAAAAAATTGTTAATTGCATTCAGTGAGAAAATGGTTCATCTTGAAGCCCAAAGGATGCATGAATGCATATTTCTTTATTAAGGAGGCCAAGAAATTAATAAGAAATACTGGGGTTTATGAATATCAAAGATTGAATTGTACTAAAAATTTGCAATTAAAGTGAATGCTTTATGTCTCGCAACATTAACTAGAGTTTTATTCAGTCAAACTGATTAATTTTAAAGGATGTTTGGTTGTGCTATTTTGGAATGTCATATTAAGAAGAAATAATCATGTTGAGCCTACAATTGTTCCTTAAGAAATTAGACTTCCTGGGTTACTTTGAGGTTTTTAAAAAAATGATCTAGATCAGGCATACCCTTGTTTGAGACTAGGTAATTATTTCCAAAAATCTGATCAACCAAACTGGCCATGAATGTCTTTATGCAAAACCTTTTTAATTTCATGAAGTTGAAATCCATTTTGCAATTTATAATGTTTTCTATCTGTTATTTGATCATAAACTCTTCCCCTCTCCATAGATTTGACAGATAGACTATTCTTTGTTCTCCAAATTGGTTTATGGTATCACCTATCAAGTCTAATTCACCCATTTAGATCTTTGTTGGTATATAGGGTGTGAGATGTTGATCTCTAATGTTTATCAAATTATTTTCTAGTTTTCCCAGCCGTTTTTTGTCAAATAGCAAGCTTTTATCCAAGAAGCTTGTGTCTTTGGTTTTAACAAACAGTAAATTGCTATAATCATTTACTATTGTTTCCTTTATTCCACTGATCCATGCTCTGTTTCTTAACCAGTGTCAGGCAGTTTTTATGACTATCACTTTATAATATAGATTTACATCTGGTACAGCTAGGCCACCTTCCTTGGCAGTTTTCTTTTTTCATTACTTCCCTTGATATTCTTGATTTTTTGTTCCTCTGTCTGATTTTTTAAAATTATTTTTCTATCTCTATAAGATGGGTTTTGGTAGTTTAAATGGTATGACACTGAAAAGATAGAAATAACATTTTTATTATTTAAGTTTGTCCAACTCATTAATATTTTTTCCAAATGTTTAGATCTGACTTTATTTGTGTGAAAAATGTTTTGTAGTTGTGCCCATAATTTTTCTGGGTTTGTCTTGACAGGTAGACTCTCATGTATTTAATGTTATCTACTGTTACTTCAAATGGAGAGCCATATCTTAACAATTAGAGTGAACCAAAAAAGAAAAAAGAATGGAATTGACTACCTCAGGAAGTATTAAGCTGTTCTTACTGAAGCATTTTCATCAGAGTTTGGATAATTATTTGTTGAGACTTCTATAAAAGTATTTCATGTTTGCCTTTGTATCCTCTCGTCTGCTTGGCAAATTAATTAATGACTAAGAGAGAATAAATTAGCTGAAAGAGGAGAATTTCTTTTTTTCTCTTATAGGATGGTGAACTACTACTGCAGTTCTTTCAGTCTGTGCCATACTATTAAGAATTTGGTGGGGGCGGCTAGGTGGTGCAATGAATAAAGCACCGGCCCTGGAGTCAGGAGTACCTGGGTTCAAATCTGGTCTCAGACACTTAATAATTACCTAGCCGTGTGGCCTTGGGCAAGCCACTTAACCCCGTTTGCCTTTCAAAAAAAAAAAAAACCTAAAAAAAAGAATTTGGTGAATCATTTTCATGTACCATAATTTGTTAACCATTCCCCAATTGATGGGCATCCCCTCAACTTCCATTTCTTTGCCACTACAAAAAGAACTACAATGAATACTTTGGAACATATAGGACTTTTCCCTGTTTTTAAAATAATTTCTTCTGGATATAAAACTAGAATTGGAATTGCTGGGTCAAAGGGTATGAACAGTTTTATTGTCCTTTGGGTATAGTTCCATATTGCTCTCCAGAAAGTTTGGATCCATTCACAACTCCACCAGCAAAGCATCAATGTTCCAGTTCTCCCACCACCTCTCCAACATTGATCATTTTTCCTTTTTCTCATCTTGGCCAATCTGATAGGTATGAGATGATACATCAGAGTTGTGTTAATTTGAATTTCTCTAATCAATAATAATTTGTGGTATTTTTTCATATGATCATATATATATATATATATATAGCTTTAATTTCTTCAATTAAAAACTCTGTTCATATCTTTTTGAAGATTTATCAACTGGGGAATATAACTTAGCTTTCAACATCACAAACTTATTGAAATTACACTCTCCAAAGTTTTAAATATCTACAGATTATCAAATCTAATGACAGACCTCCTCTTTATTGCCTTTTCTGTAGCTTTTCACATTTCCAATTACTATCCTCTTATGCCTACTGTCTTCTGTCCAGGTATTTATGATACTTTTTTCTCTTTGTTGTCCTCCTTTCCTACCTCTCTTCATTCTCCTTTGCTAAATCTTCCTCCAGGTCATGCTCAATAATAGTAGCTACCTTCTAGGTCTTTGTCCTGAATCTCGTTCTCTTTTCCCTCTATGTGCTTTACTTAGTGAGCACATTATCTGCCAATGATTTAATTATAATAACTATGTGCATGATTCTCAAATACATTTATACAGCTTACTCTTACTTTCTAGTTTCATATTATCATCAACTTGGAATGGCAATTCAAACTAGAAATCCAATTGACATCTCAAACTCAAAGTGTCATTGTCTAATATTGCTCTCATTGTCTTCCCCCCAAGCCCTTCTGTATTCCTTATTTCCCTGTTTCTATCAAGAGTACCACCATATTCAAGTCCCTAAGGTTCACAAACTTGGTGTGAACTTCAACTCTGGATTTGTACTCACTCTACATATCTAATCTTTTTGCCAAATCACATTTCTCATATATGTATTCTTCTCTTCACTCATGTAAGTTGAACTAAGTTGGAGGCCCTAGTCACCTCATTGCTGGGCTCATGAAATAATCTTCTGATTGATCTCTCTGCCCCATCTCTCCCCACTATAGGTCAGCTGCCACTTCACTGCAAAATGAAGTCCTAAGTTGACCGTGTCACAACCTACTCAAAAAATTCCAATGATCCCCTATTACTTACAGTCTCAAATTTAAATCCTTTATAAATTCCTTAGAAAAATTAGAAATTTAAATGAATTTTAGTAATCTAATTAATATTTAAATTAATTCTAGTAGCATAAGTACATAAAAGCATATTTAAAATCTTTTCAAAAGACTATTTAGCTTTTAAAGCCCTTTATAATACATCTCAATATTGTTCTTGTCTTCTTACAAATTACTCCCATTCTGGTACTCTTCAGATCCAGAAAACTAGTCAACTTGCAATTCCTAGAACATGACATATTTCTCCTAAGCTGGGCCTTTTCTCTGGGTGTTTGAAATGCCCTCTTTTGTCATCTCCATCCTTGATTCTCTAGCTTTTTTTCAAGAGTCAGCTTAAATTCTACCTTCTTTAAGAATACTTTGTCTCCTTTGTCTAACACCTTCAACAGCTGAAATTTTTCCCCTGAGATTAATTCATCTACATTGTATATATCTTAAATCTACATATTTTCTTGTTTTTCTTCTTCCTTAAAATGTAAACTTTTGAGGGTTGGGGCTATGCCTTTTCCTTTTCTTGATTCCCTAACTCTTATCACAGTGCTCAGCAAACAGCAAGTAATTAATAAAAGTTCATTGACTTGCTAACTAACTTCAAATGTACTGACTGGCTTAGATATGTTCATATTGCTCATCTTCAAAAAACTTTTCCTACTACTAAATTAATCTTCATTAGGGAGAGGTAATTAGAGCCTTCAATAACCCACCACTCTCTTGTCTAACTAAGCAAGATTGTTTTCTTTCATTATAAACAGCCCATAGTTTCTCACTTTCATACTGTTGCTCATGTAGTTTATTACCCAGATTTAGAAAGAATTACCCTCAACCATATGTACGGATTTTCATTTTTTTTTTTTGGAAACACAATTCAAATCCTAGATTCATCAATAAGCCTTCTCTCACTTTCCTCAGTTAGTATGGTCTTTACCTTAGACCTCATGGATCCATGTGTTTATCTCACTGATATTCATTTAGCATGCACAATTTTGTGTGATACCTATTTGTATAGGGGCTAAACTATTTTCCTCTAAACTAAGCCAAGAATAATTAATGGTGCTGATTTATCCAAATTCCTTATTTCTCTCTGTACCACATAGTGGACAATGTATATAATTGAGGCTCAATAGATGTTTATTGTATTGAAACAAATTGTTGAGATTTGTATGACTTTGGATCAGCACCAATACAGCATATATATAAAAACTTTTGTTTTCATATTCTTTTGGAAATTAAGTTGAGTGTGTTTGTTTTTTATCATCAACACTATAATATACTCATAGGAGTTATAGGATAAGATTCACAATTACATCAGTAATTATTAGAATATATTTTATGAGAAAGTAAAAGTGATTAGACTTATTAAACTTCAAAACTGAAAATTCTGTTAACAAAACTGAAAAAAAGTTTTAAGTTACTACCAAAGACTAAATGACAAAGGCATGAGTTTCATTAAAATGAACATCTAATATATACAATGTTTATTTTCCTTATGATCACCAAAACATTAATCCATAATTCTCTAGGAGTTGGTTCACTGCAGGTGAGCAGCTAGGTAGGGCAGTGGATAGAGACCTGACTCTGCAGTCAAGAAGACCAGAGTTCAAATCCAGTATCAGACACTTAACAATTACCTGCTGTGTGACAACTGGACAAATCACTTAACCCCATTGTCTTGCAAAAAACAAAAACAAAAAAAGGAATGTAAGCTTTTAAAAGTCAGGTACTATTTAACTTTTTATGTATATCCTTATTCCCAGTGTCTAAAGTAAAATAAATGCTTAATAAAACACTTGCTAACTTTTTGTCTTTGTAAATCTAGCTTATTTCTTCCCATAAATCTTCCATAAAGTCAACCAACTTGCGTGGATTTCCTATGGATTTTTCAAAATATCATGGAAAGTGACAAAGCACTAGGACTGTTCATTTATTATTCTTGCTGTCACAATATGTATGATCAAGTTACTTTCTTCTCTGATCATAGATATTTCATGTGATGTCCTTTGCTTCACTTCTGATTCATAAACAAAGCATTATTCATAGGCTTCAACCTAGTTACATGCATCATGAAAATCTCTTTCATTTCTGGTCACCCAAAATTTTCATTCCTCAGAGACATTGTGCCATATAATATTACCAAAAGAATATTAGTGTTTTTTTATTTTAAAAAAGGTATAAATGTTTTTAAAAATTTAAGTCTTCTTGGATATCTTTGAAATATTATGGAAATTTCCAAATGAAAACCTCTTTTTTTCTGAGTCTGTGCATTGTTCATCTGTGATGTTTAACTCAAGATGTTACATGATCAGAAATTAAGTGCTGGCAGAAAGTTTAGAAATTGTTTATTACAACACTACATATGAGGAAACTTTTTTGTTTTTTTTCTTGGGTTTTTATTTTGGTAAAACCAAAAGGAAGATACAGTGATTTGAATCCAGTTAATGTGCTGCCAAATTCAGCAATTTTCTCACTTTAACTGTGGTTCATTTGTAGACTACACATATTTTTATTTGAGGACCAACTCAGCTTAATTCAGAGTTTTACCATCAGGGTGACTTCACAGTAATGTTTTGTTCTGTTTTTCAGGTGAAAATCACATAAGAAGACAGGTAAGGTTTGATCTCTATTTAGTCCCAACAAGAAATAAAGTATCCTTGAAATATATGAGATAAAGACATGGGACATAATTCAAACTATAATGTCTTTTCGAGATATGAAATTTCAAGTTCCTGCAAAAAAGAATTCATGAACTGAGATGCATAACACTTTTTCTATTTTAAGCAAGAGACAAGAACCACTAGAAACCACTTAGCATTTCATTACTCTCAGTTTTTTTCCCTTATGTAGTAAATTTCCTAGGGTCACATGTCAGTTGATTCTTCAAATAGTACAGTCAGAGATTGAAAACATCACTAGGATGCTGTCAAAAAATGCTTCTGCTGCTGAAGATGATGATGATGATGGTGATGATGTTGATAACTAATGCAGAAAATGCTTTAAAATTTTGAAAGTACAATAATTATATCTCATTTAAAAAAAAAACTTAGGAAGGTGCTTTTATTATGCCCATTTTTATAGATAAGGAAAACTGAGTCCTGGACAGTTAGAATAATTTTCTTAGGGTCATGGAGTTAATAAGTGTCTGAGGCAGGATATGAACTCAGTTCTCCCTGATTCCAGGTTTGCATGTCTAGCACTCTCTCCATCTAGCTAGCAAACTGTGGGAAATTGCTTTCTCTCACCAATTACTATTATTCTAAACACATTCTTCACAGACTAATAATCAAAAACATTTACAATTTTGAAAAATGATCTCTAGGATATTTATAGAATACAGTCTCAGCCCAGACAGCTCTTTTGAGGAAGAAATGAGCATTCTGCTATATTTCTGAGTACTGATTTTTAAAAACACCCCAAATAAACAAAAGAATACATTTCAAAAATTAACTATGAGAGAGAATTCATTTCTTACATATGACCAGGTCAGAGAATAAAGATTCTCCTCTTGACATTTTTTTTCTAGTTACAGAATAAAGGTGAATCTCCTCAATCTAAACCTTTCCTTTCCTTCTCAGCACAGTAATTTATACAGCTGAAATCAGATTAAAATGAACAGACAAGACAGTCTGAGAGATGAAGAGGAGTCGCAGTAAGGTCAACGTGCAGCTTGAGGGACATGAGGAAGTCACAGAGGAAGAGTTATATCAGCTTTGCCTGGGCTCTAGTTGAGGATTTACAGGCTCTTTGCAAAGACATCCATGAGTATTAGGTCTTTTTTTTATCAGCTGGTGAAACCACCCACTTTCTGACTTCCTTCTCTTCACTAATCCTGTTATTTGTGGTTCTCCTAGGAAAGTACTGTCCCTCTGCCATCAGACCACCCCAGGATAGCTGTATTTTCCAGTGTTCTCTACAAACAAATCATTGATTAATCCATTATTACTTGGGAGGCTTTTCTCTGAAAATTGCTACTAGCTCATCACTAAGACCCTTTCAGCTTCTATTCAGCTTAATAAATGCTTTTCAGACTGATTCTGCTATCTCACAATCTAGCTGAAGATTTTTTTTTCTCAAAATGGATATTTTTTCCTGTCTATGTGATTTCACTGTTTCAAGGAACTCCTATTGTGGAAATTCCTTTCACCATACAGATAAGCTGATCATCTAAAATATAGAACTCTAAGAGGGGTCTAACACTGAAAGGTGAAGGTATTTATCTCATGGTTTTATAGCTAGTTTACATCTGTGCTAAAATTGCAATTTGTTATTCTTGTTTTCAAGGCTTACTTTGTAACAGATCCCCTGAATCTGACTTTTTTATGCAGTTGTCTAAATTATATATATGTATATATATATATATATATATATATATATATATATATATATCTTCCCAAAATTCTCTTTCATTGCATTTAATGTTTCAAACAAAAAGAATAAACTTGATCTCTTTTTCCAAGCCACTTTCAAATCACAGTGCCCACATTCTTCACATCCTCCTCCTCTATCTATTGAAACTTGGTTTCTTTACCTGGGATCCTGGGATATTGGGATCATTGGTTATCACAAATGAGTGTTCACTTTATCATTTCCAGTTCTAAGCCAACATGTCACTTTCTACGACATTTTAAACCATGTGGCCACATAAATCCTGGCTTCTATGACCATTTTAGCACGATGTTAGCTCACTTTAGAAGCTCTCTCTTCCCACATTTAGAAAGTCAGTTTCTTAGTTTTTTCTTTGTATAGCTAAAGCACAGAACATTGTTTTGCATATAGCAAGTACTTGATAAATTGTTTTGTTCTTGTTGATATATTCATTGTTCTTTCTTAAAAATCATCTTTTTTCTTTTTTGAACAATTTATTTTTCCAGCTATATGCAAAGAAATTTTTATTCATTATTCTATTAGCCTTAAAAGGCATAAATAGGATCACTGGATAGAAACTGAGAAGAGGAAAATGCAGGTTTAGTGTTAGGAAAGAACAAACAAAATTCCTAGCAATTAGAACTCTGCAAAAGAGAAATGGGAAGGACTTAAGGTCCCCTGTATAGGAAATCATCAAACAAAGGTTAGTTGGCCCTTTTTCAGGTATGTTGCCTTTGTGAATTGTGCTAGCAAATCTTTTTTCACACTCTGAAATGTTATGAGAAATTCTGTGATTCTGCCATGTTGGTATTTATAAAATTCTGTGGTATAGTTTTAATTCTGTTATCTTTCCATCTTCCACATCTGAGTTATTTTAGATAATATGCTTCATAGGTCTGGGACAGTGTTTTTTAAAGTACATTATCAGTAGTGCAGGCATTGCCACATGAAAATAAAGGATCTAACTCTGAACTAATGCAACTAATTCCCTCACATGATTTATGTATTTTTCATTATTTTAATATTCAAACTTAAATACATATATTTGAAAGAAGTTTGCTTTCTAATTTCTGTTCACTTTTCTATCTCCAGTCCTCAAGTATTTCTTTTGTGCTTTATGATCTTTAAAATTTTCCTATTTCAATAGGACTCAATAAACATGCTCCAAGTCTACAACATGCAAGGTAGTATGCATTGAAATCTAAAGATAAAAATGAAGTATCTAGCCTCAAGGAACTTACAAGCAAAATAAATTTAAGAGTGAGCAGATTCTCAAAATCTTAGTGAGAAGTAGCTTCAAAATATACTGATCATATTTGCACACATAAGAAGTTGGGACAACTCTTGTTCTCTTTGACAGTTATGATTTCAATAGCTTTTACCCAGCTAAGGTATTGGGATGAATCAAAGAACTATAAATTCAATAAGGCAAAAATGTAAGTTCACCCTTAGGCATCCAATATCAGCTGCATGAATATGAACTAGGGAAGGCACAGATGAATAGTGGTAGTCAATAGGAAGAAAAGAACAAAGATTTGAAGATTTTCATGACTTATATGTTCAGTGTGTAACAGCCAGAATAATTGAGGTAGACTTGAGCCACATAGTCTTTTTTTCCCCCCTAGAGTGTTTACAATATTTTTAAATTAGGATATCTTAACAAAATGACACACCTCTCAAAACAGAAGAGGGATGGAGAAATCCCAAAATGCAAGACCTTTTATGCCCTTTGAAAGGCTTTGTTCCTGTCCCCTTATGCCAACCATAGACTGGTCCCAATCCAATTAGCTCCCTTACATTTCCCCTGCCCTACTCATTGTACTAATTTTACTTTGTAAATTTTACTTTTTTTTAAATTGTACTTTAAGCATGCTCAAAGATGAAGGTCAAGACTCTAGGTTGTTAAAAACAGATGGGGCAATCTCATCGGTTTTTGATCAAATGGAGGCTAAATTTTTTTTCTTAACTCAGTACCTGCTCATAGGCAACAATATAGGCAGACCCTAGTCTTTGTAATGTAAACTAACAATCCTTCCTTCATATTCACAATCTCCCAAACACACACATAGTTCTCACAATTTTTTCCCTTTTCTTTTTTAATAAGAATGTGGGGTTCCACACTTTATTGGTGATATCTTTTTTTGAATCACAGTCCTTGCTATATTGACATAACTGATTTTCTTCTATTAAGATTTTTACTTCCTCATCATCAAGTTTGTGTGGAAGCACACGTCAGTTTTTTGATGTCTTTTACTACTTGCATATTGACATCTATCATTAGGCAATAACTTGATAGATTCAATTTGCCACAAACTTCTCCTTCTCCAATCAACAGATTTGTTTGCATGGCTTAACCAAGACCCTAGCTGCCTAATTGGTAATTTTCACACTACAATTTAGAATCTAATCAGGATATAAATTGGAGTTTCTAGCCCCACTCCCATCCTGTGCCCAGGTAGTAGGCTCTTAAGTCTAGAAAACAACTTCCTGACCAACCCTTTGGATAAATGGGTGTAGGCAGCAGTCCTACAAATCCAATAACATCCCTTTAGTGCTGGTTGGTCTTCCAGGAATATAGCTTCCCATTTTCCAACAAATGGATAATACTGTTCATCCTTACTTCCAAGGGGCCTTCCTAAATAAATCATATGATCATCATGAAAATAGGTACATTTTCAAAATTGCTGTACCTCCTTTCAATGGCAAGTTTGTATACCAATGTCTTTGGACAGGTCTTACTGGCTCCAAAAGTGATCAAAATAAATCCTTGATTTTGTGCCATTGGACCAACCTGAAGAGTAGTTAATATATCTAGTAATGTTCCTTGAATTATTTTCCTTGCAATTATCCATTTCCACACTTTCCTTGCAAGTCTATGCTAACTCATAATCACAGTTTCCTTTAACAAGTCCCCTAGTTTGCACATCATTACAAGAGATCCAGGTCCCATCATTACATCCCACATGAGTCTCGGTCCACCTATCTCTTTAAGTTGTACAGTCCAGAATTCATGTATCCTGCTTCTGGACATGTCCAGATCTTTGCTACTCCCCAGGAAAATATCCTGGCCAGATTGGTGTAAAGAACAGTCACCCTGAACTTACTCAGCCATATGCCACTGGTGTTTCACTTCTATGGATAAGAATCCTGTGCCACAGTCCATCTCTGACCAGGAACTGAGAATCTAGGCTGGACCAGGGGAACTGGCAACCAAGGCCAATTCTCAAACTGCTGTGGACTACTGCAAGTCCAACATTTAGCCGCAACACAAGACTGGGCAATGACTTGTCAGCTAGATTCTCCTCCCGCCATTCCTAATGCCCCATTCTCTAAATCAGAGATAGGTCTCTCCCTAGACTCATGTAGGTTATAATCATGTCACACAATAATCTTTACCTCCATTTCCCTCCATGGAAAACATATTCACCCTGCCTCTCCTCCTCCTCCTTTCCATAAGTAGAGGGGCATGAGTGGGGATGTCATACTTACAGAATCAGGCAGAAGTTACAGGTACAGACCACCCCCCCTACAATGTACCCATAGATGAGAGATGGTGAATGTGAACTGGTTCAATGTCTCTCCTTCTCTTCTCTTCTCCCCTGGAGACATCCAATGTCCTTCTGCATTTTTTGAATCTGTTTCAAAAAAGTCCTCTCCAACTCAGGTGACTTGTCTTCTGGTAAATAAACCACTTAACATTTTACTCAGATCAAAACACATGTTTTCATCCCAAGACAATGAGATTTTGGAGCTTATTACAATTTATATTTTGCCTTACTCACTGTCATAGTGACATACATACTTCACTTCGACACAAGAAACTTCCATAAGTGTTTACAACATGAGAAAACTCCCAATGAGAATTATCCCATTATCTTAAGATGAAGTAGGTACATTTCTTAAACTTTTGCTCTCATTACAATAATGATTCAAACATTTTAACCAAAATGAATTTTTTAATCCAAAATATTCCCAAATGTATACCATAGATTTTCCTTTTCCTTTGATGTACTTATTTGATGCAGTCCTTTCCTTAAACTAGACCTTGAAACTGTTAATTATCCTAAGAAATTCCCATTCTTTCTCTTACCTAAACATTCCCTCTAACATAAAAACTAAGGAAACATAATTCCTATCTTTACATGGAGTTGAGAGCAGTTGTCAGAGCCACACACCTATCCTATCTAGCTATTAAATGTAATTCACCTAAAGCTTCTTTACTAGATTTGCTTAGTTACTATAAAGATCCAGGACATCAAAGGAAAATTCTTTTATAGCTATAATTATTGAAAGTCAGTGTCCAGACAGAGGTCCTGGACCTGAGGCCAAATCTCAGGCTTCCCTGACAAGTTTCCCCTTCGGCCATACATCCCTGTCACTACACATTCTCAGCCCATTGGCTTCCTTGGCTTTAAGAACACAATGACCTAGTAACACTTCCTTTTTGCTGACCATCCTGGTATATAACACAAAGAGAAAATTGATTAAAAGTCCCATGATCTAAAATGGTTGTTTTACCTAATTAGAATATATATGAGTCCAATTCACTAAATTCCAATTATAGTCTTAATGAGGCCCCAATTAATGACTCCCCTACCTAAAGGTTACATAGCTAGGTAATCATTAAGTGTCTAAGGTCTGATTTGAACTCAGGTCTCTATCCACTGCTCCACCTAGCTTCCCCCTAACATACAAATTACTTTCAGATTTCTTTAAAACCATTAGACCATCTTAGGTGACTTTAAATTTCCAACATGTGTTATCAGTTCCAAAATAGCAAAACAACCATAAGAATAACACACAAGTTACTAGATTGTACAAATCAATCCTTACATTATTACATTACCCATGAACTCACATATCTAGCCCAAAAGGGATCGTAATTTTTGATATTTCCCTTATTGTCCTTTAAAGCAATCACATGTTAATCTTAAACTTTAACAATAGAGTATTTAAATATCTTTCATATTCACAAGAGATAGCTAAATATTGTAAATATAATCTCTTTGTAGTTACAAAAGAATATCACAAAACTGATAAATACATCTTACTCAAAAATAAGTTACCTTACAGTGAGACCACATATTCCAATTTGTTCAGTCATCAGTCAGAGCCCGCCCCATCAGCTGCCTGTTGTTACCAAGAGAGAAGTTCACATTCTTGACTTCGTTAAAATTAAACATATATCCTTAATTTACATTAAACACACGATTCTTATTTAAGTGTCTCGTTCACCTTATATCAAGAGCAAAATGAATAATCCACTATCTTTATACCTTTGTCTTCCAGGCCTCTTTACCCAGAACCTCTCCTAATCCAGTCTCTTACATTTAAAACCCCAATGCAATTACAACTAAACTCCCCATCACTTTAGTTTGATAAAAGCTTTAGAGTACTTTGTACAAAGAATCCAACATTCATATTCCAAAAACTCCATCCAAAAAAAAATACACTGGTTAATATTATTAGGCTTAATATTAAAATGGATTAGAGCATTTTCCCAAAATAAATTAATAAATATTCCTGATAATATAGATATTTTTTCTTCTTAGTTAACACAACAGCATTTTCCTTTAACTCAAAGGTGTTACACTAGAGTTTAAAATCCCAAACTAATTCAACAACCTAGGTTATTTAATTCCCCTCATAATCTTTTCCTTAAAAGTTCTTTCTCTCTTAAACTCCTCCAAATCAGTGTTCTCTTTAAAATCCCCCCCCTTTTCTCTTTAACTCCACACACAAGTACAGCTACCACCAGCTCAGCGAGGGAGGGGCTGAACTCCATGAGGAGGATGCTACAGACTTACCCCCCCCCATTTTCTGAAACTCCTCAGGCAAAGTCCTAGCTCCCCCAGTTTAAAACTTAGATGGAGACCCTAGATCCAGAAAAAATTAACACAGACATTTACACGAGACAGGACATAGAGCAAACACATATATTCCCAAGAAAACATTCAAACTCACTCACACATCAGACTGGATCCAATTGGCTTCCTTCCTCCCGGCTTCCTTGGCTTCCAGCTACTGAACACATAGCTCCCTCCTCCAAAGTCTAGGGGTAAGCTTCCCACTTTAAGATTTTTGGAAAATTCCTAGAGGGGGAACGTAAATACCCCTCCCTCCTTTTGGGGCATGCTATTATCCTCTGGCCTCTCCTTTGGGATAGATTTGGCACCTGGAGGACTCCTTAGCCAGTCCAGGGTGGTTCTGGTCACCAATGCCACCCTAGGGATTCACCCCTTTACTGTGATTATTAACCTCATCATTTTAATCACTCTTGGCTCCAAACCTGAGTCAATCTTCCCAGAAATCTCTGAGATATTTCCCCAGCAAAGAACACCAAGAAAGTGGGCTTGAAATTAAGTCATTTGCATGCATTTTTTCCTTGTGTTCTTCTGGGGGAAAATACCAGGAAAAGAGATTTATATTAATATCATGGGTGAGTGCCCAAATTGTTATGAATGGCTTGTGAATTCTTAGTCCAGAGTGATTAAATTTTTTTTTTGTTAAGATATCTTAACAAAATGTCACACCTATCAAAATGGAAGAGAAGGGCCCTCACTTTTCTTTTAAAGAAAAACTAGGGGCGGCTAGGTGGTGCAGTAGATAAAGCACTGGCCCTGGAGTCAGGACTACCTGATTCAAATCCGGGCTCAGACACTTAATAATTGCCTAGCTGTGTGGCCTTGGGCAAGCCACTTAACCTGATTTGCCTTGCAAAATCCTAAAAAATAAGTGCCATTCTGAGATGGGTTTATGGGGAGGGTATATATTCCAGGCACAAGGGCCAAGTATGTTCAAATGCTCACAGACAGGAGATGGAATACATATTTAGAGAACACCTAAAAGTTCAGTTTGATTACAACATGGCATACATATAGGGTAATAATAAGAAATAAATCCTTAACTAGTTTACATTTAGAGTATCAAAATCCTGGGAGAATATCAAAATGAAGGCTTTGTATTTTAATAATAGTTAATATTTATTTAATACATTAAGATTTATAAAGCATATGAATTAAAACTTCACCATAATTGTTTTATATTTATATATATATATATATATATATTTATATATATGTGTCTGTATTATCAGTTTGTAGTTAAAACAAATAGAAGCTAAGTGATTGGTTCATGAAAGCACAATTCACATGTATCATTAGTGATTTTTGAACACGTCTTTTTGATTACTGTTCTAGCACTTTATAATTCAATCTCTCACATTTTACTAAAGGTCATTCAGTATCATTTTTAAGACTTTTGAGAAGGAATTTTGAAATTTTATCTCACATATAAGTTCATGCCTTTGCCTGATGGAAAATAGTAGAGCTTCTCTAAGTGATTCATACTCATTTTGTATCTACTCTAAGCAAAGAAGTGGGCTAAGAGAATGAATGGTTATAAATATGAGTAGAATAAAGTTTGTATCATCCAGGGAACTGACCAGTAAGTGGGAACAATAAAATGAGACTTGGAAACAAATAAGTGCAATTCAAGGTTTTGAATTTTAAAGGAACTGGTGATTTCTTTTATAAGAAACCTCCACTATTCCTTTAGCAGAAGAGGTGGTTATAGATAGTCTTAGAAAGTAGTGTTACCTAAGACACTGATAATTACAAATTTGACCAGTATCACATAGATTGTAATGTTATCAGGAATTGTCAAAATTCAAGATAAGAAGGAGGAATTGAACCCAGGTCTTCCTACTGAAGCTGCTTTTTAATACAATACATATCAAAAATAGATTATAAAAAAATCTAGCAAAATCTAAAAGGTTATGTTATGTTATGTTCCTGTTAGACTAGTTGCTCAGGAAGGTTCTGCCATCTAGCTTATCCTTACCCAGGCAAACATTGAAGGGACAGGAGACAAGGAAGACAAGTTCTCCAAGATCCCCTAGATCTCCAAGATCTCCATTTATTTACCAGAATATAAGTGCTTCAATATCCTCCCGTCCCTGAGCTACTCCCACTTAGTAAAATAATGTTCTGGTGCTCAAGGACACCAGGTGATGAAGGTTTACAGTACTCCCATACACAAAAATCCTCAACATATTCCCCTTTTTGTCTTTTTTAAGTGAAATTCCTCAATTCAATTACATAATGGATACCACATAAATTGCAAGCAAAAGTGTAAAAATAGTATAAACAAATGTCAATTAAACAATAGTAAAAACAACTAAGCATCCAAATAAATTAACATGAGTTGCAAAATAATATTTCATCATTATATTATGTATGAATTCACAGTTTTATACGAGAAGGGTGTCATGATTTGTAATATTGCCCATACCATAAACACATGATGATAGATAAGACAAAGATTACAAACTTTTTTTCTTTTGCCACCAAAAAAAAACTTTCAAAGCAATCAAATTCAAAACCCAAACTAAATGCAGTAACATTTAACTATTTCAGATCTGAATTAGACACACACAAACACACACACACACACACACACACACACACAGACACACACACACACACATACGAGTTTATACACTAACACAAACACAGAACCAACTCTCTTGTATCACATTTACCAAGCTGAGATTGATATCCTGGCCAGTACCACATCTCAGAATATAGAAACATTTTCCTACCTCTCCAGGCCAGTAGAGAGATGTGAAAACGTCCTACTGATGATTAAATACTTACATACACACGAAGCACACCAATTAAGACCAGTCAAAAATAACTTTTGGAATGAAACCGAATTTCTTGAATATTCAATAATTGTTTTGTGTGTGTGTAGATATATATATATATATATATATATATATATATATATAGATAGATAGATAGATAGATAGATAGATAGATATACAGATATATAGATGTATGTATTAGTATTATCAGAATATCTTGAATATGAAAATATATCCATGAAAATCTTGAAATAGCCAGTCAGTCAAAAAAAAACACAACTGAATGCATTCTTAAACAATGTCAAAAAATTCAAAGTTAACTATACAATTACAGAGATATTAGCCATAGGCATAGGCTAAATTCAAAAAGATGAAATCTGAATTTCCCAATCCCAGAAAAAATCTTTTTCTTCTTTTTTCTTAATTAACCACAAAGTTTCCCAATCAATAGCCTATTGCCCACTCCCCTCCTCCCCAAACCAAGAAGAAGGCATGGTGGGGGTCCCTTGATTTCTAAAATAATTTTTTGGGAGGTCTTGCCCTTTCTGTAGTAAAAGATACATGCCATTTGAGACATAGGCTTGAGCTTTGAAGTTCCAGAATGGAAGATTTCCCTTCTCCCTCCCCGCTCCGTCTGCAGAAGGTGAGAGTGGCAGAGGATGAGAGAGCATTTGAAATTACTTGAGTTGTTGAATTTTCTGAACAGTAGTAATCACCATAACAAACTGTCCAATAGTATGACACATGTTTGCTCTCAATACAGGAAGTGCAGTTAGCGTGTGCTTCAAGGTTTTCTGGTGCTGGAGCAAGAGTCATGGCATGCTTGGTTGTAGATTGGAGAGTGAAACTCGTTGTGACTTATGGAATGAAATTCATCCTAGGCATCAGGGTCAGTCAGGGTCGGTGTCAGGGTCCATGGCACCAACGAGGAGTCTGTAGTTGGTTGTAGGTTTAGGGGTTTGGCCATGGCCAAAAGAACAGCAAGCTGGTCCCCAGCATCCCCTTCATGGTGCTTGTACAGACTGATGCTGAGGGAAAAACTTGAGGCACCTCCTTAGAGACTCCACTTCCCAACTCAACAGCAGCTCCAATTAAAGAATCCAAGCTAATTCTTGCCCCTAATATCGCTTCTCCATAAATTTTGTAGAGAGAGTCCTCCAACTATGAAAGGAGTGACAGTCCCTGGTTTATCTTATTTTCTCCATTTCAAGGGTTGACAAGAAATTTTTGTTTCTTGTAGACCTCCAATGACCACTAAGTTTGCATAGGCAGCCTGTTTAGGCTAAGCTTGTGGCCAATTTTGTATGCCTGATCTGCCCCAGTGTCAGTCCAGCCTAGGAAAGCAATTCCTTCTACTTGGATAACACAAAGAGACTTTTCTGAAGAAATCATAGTTCCAAACATAATTTCATTGTGTTTTCTCTGTTTGGCCCCTTTTTCAACTCACTTTCCTTCCCATTTATATCAAATCTTGAAAAAAATGTGAAACTGAGCTATGAATTGGTTCTCATTTATGTAGTTATCATCATCATTAGAATTCATTATTGCAATAGAGAAAATTTCCCCACTCATGTGCTTTAATAAAGGTATAATGTGAGTATACTCTGGATTTGGTGGAGCCAAAATGATTGCAGACTCCTCATCTGTTAATCATAAAGGGTAAATAGGTACTTCAGTAGAAGAATATGGAGGTACCCTAAATTTTCCAGCACTTTTGACCATAATAGTTTGGTATGGGTTGGTTTGCTGCCAAATCTGCATACTGGTTTTTCCATTCCATTCTCCTACTGTTGCTTAACTGTCATAACCCATGATTATTTCTGAGGGGTGCCTGGGAGAGGGCCCCTTTCTCCATTTAAATTTCCTTGTCTACATTCTGATGCCCAGAATCTTGCCTTTTCACACTTTGGTCACAGAGTTTAAGGTGATGTGCCCTGACCTTTCTGGGTTTAGTTCCTTGGGTACTCCAGCAATCTTTCTTTAAATGTCTAGGTTTTTCACAAACAAAGCAAGTCCATTTCTCTTTATTTCTCAAGTGCATATTAGCAAATGTCATTAATTCTGTATGATACACTTGAGACCGTACTTTGTCACATCTTTCAATCATTTCTTCAATGGTGGTATCCCTTCTTAAGCCAATCATTGCTTTCTGACAATCAGCATTTGCATTATCTCATGCTAATTGTTTTAGTAATACATCTATTCCTGCCATATCTCCTAAAGTTTTTCCTAATGTCTCCTGTAACAGGGCAAAGAACTCTACAAAAGCCTCATCATTTCTTTATCTAATAAGTGCAAATAGTTCTTTCTTATCATTATGTATTGGAATATGCTCCCAAGCATTCTTAACACGGGTAGCAATTCTTTCATTTGTCTCTAACCCTTATGATTCTAACCCATCTAGCTGCATTGTTGACAAAATGGCCTGTGCTACTTAATTGTTCATAATGTGTGGTGGCATTAGGATCTTGCGTATGCCTCAAAGCCATCTGTCCACATTGTTCTATAAACTCCATCATCCAAAAGATAGATTGTCTGGGTGATAAACATGCTCTAACTATTTATTTCCAATCATTAGGTGTAATTATAGAGGATAAAAGAGTATCCAGCTGTAGGCTAGGTGGTGTAGTGCATAGAGCACTAGACCTGGAGTCAGGAGTATCTGAGTTCAAATCCAGCCTCAGACACTTAATAATTACCTAGCTATGTGACCTTGGACAGTCACTTAACCCCATTGCCTTGCCAAAACAAAATCAACTTAAAAAAAAAGAGTATCCAACTGTAGCCAGACCAAAGGTGATCTTGCCCCATATTCCTCTCACTGCCTTCTTTAAATCTCTGATTTTGTCTGGCTTTTGTCTTCACCTAAGGTTTCCTAGATTAAAAAGATCAGGCTCCTTAATAACAGGACATGACTGAAACTCAGGTCCTAGATCTATTAAACAATCTCCCTGATCTTTTGCTTTTTTGATGGCCTTTTGTACTGCTAAAAGTCTCTTTCTTAGGTGCTGTAGGGCTGATCTTAGGCTTTCTTGATAATACTTTATTTCTTCTGCCTCAGGCAAAGGATGTGAATATACTTTCCCCTTCCCTTCCCTTTCCACCACATCTCCTTGTTCCAACTTCCTTAAAATCAGCCCCCTGGTAACTAACTTGTTACTTTTTCTGAAATCTTCTGCTTCTAGATGTCACCTGAATGTTGTTTGTATTGGCTGATCCTTATGTTGGACTCCACTCAGATAGCTCCCCCTTTGTGTTCCTATTTGGGCACCATTTGTTATGTTCCTGTTAGACCAGCTGCTCAGGAAATGTTGGGTTCCTGCTGTCTAGCTTATCCTTACCCAAACAAATGTTGAAGGGGCAGGAGACAAGGGAGACAAGGGAGACAAGGAAGACAAGGTCTCCAAGATTCCTAGATCTCCATTTATTTACCAAAATACAAGTGCTTAAATATTCTCCCCTGTCCCTGATCCACTCCCACTACCATTCCCGTGGAACTTAGTAAAATAATGTTCTTGTGCTGAAGGACACCAGGTGATGAAAGTATACAGCACTCCCACACATAACAGTCCCTAACAATGTTAGTTTGGATTGTGATGTATAAAGATTACATTCTGAGTTATTTTCTTTGATTTTCTAAGTTATTAGTTCTCTGGAGTAATGACCATACTAACTAATGTAAAAACATTCTAGCTTGTGATAGAAAATAATGTTAATCATTATGTACTTCTAACCTATGCTAGATTCATTCTATTTTTATTGAATTTGCAACTGAGTCTTAGCATCCACAGGGACACTGGGATTTCTGCCTGAGGTAAGATGTGACCAGAAAACCACATTTAATTAACAGTGAAATATAGAAATAATTAACAATGTCAAGCAAGAAATTGTCTGGTCAGAATGCCACAGGAGAAGAGGGAACATTCATGTCTGAAAGGAGGTTTACACTGTCTGGTAGAAATTCCAGTGTACAGAAATAACAACAATAACATTATGTAGCCACCCAACCACTTGACAATACTGACAATCCTCAATCGAAGAAAGTCCATGGGCTGCTTGTTCTATCATTTATTTCTACTAAGCCACACAAACTATTTGGATTGGTCCGTTTCCTTCTAGTTCAGGGTCTCCAACAGCCTCCCTCAACTTTACACAAATCTCTTCTTGAATAGATTCTTGGATTTAAGCCTTCTCTAATGGATCCTCCAGCCTTTCTCTTCTAACCCATTCAATTCAGTTCACTTCAGTTCAACAAACCTACACTGTAATATTCAATGTTAAATCTAAAATGTTAAGACTACAAAACATATAGCTTGAATAATAAATGACATGAGGAGCTTTCAGTCTACTGAGGAGAGACAGCAGTATATCACAGAATAAATAAATAATGTAATTCATGCAAGATACAGAGGAAGTGGTGTGTTGGGGAAGAGGATAAGAAAACACAGATAACTTGAGGCAAGGAAAAAAGGAGATTCTTTCCTCCAAGCATCAAGGTACTTCTAATTGTTACAGTCCCTTTCCTATGATGACTTAAAAAGATGAAATAAAAAAGGTACTGATTATAAAAGACTTTCACATTGATTGCAAAAAAAAACTTTTCAAACTTAATGGAGTGTCTTATATAAACATAACTTTTAGAAGTAAATAAATAGATTTAACATATAATTTTTCAGCATTTGTAATTTTTCAAAAATCTGAACATCAAGCATATGATCAAAAATCAAATTATCTATTTGAAGAAATTGGAATTTACTTATGATTTCTATTTATGATGGCTTTTGGGAATGAAATACTAATAATAGTAATTATTTTTATTATAATTTCATATTTTGATATAATTTGAGATATATAAAATTTTTTCACAAGAAACTTGTGATTACACAGAAGTATTATTATAGCTATTTTATAGATCAGGAAACCGATGTTCTGAGACATAAAATCATTTACCCACTATCACACAGAGAGGAAGCCTTCAGGATAGGAGGTCTTTGGGTTCCAAATTAATACTCTCCAAAGTTACAAAATAAATTTAAGTCCATCTTTACTGTCTTATTTTGAGATTGGTTTAATAACAGAGCTCAAATTGAAAGGCAAAAGTTTGGAATTTTAAGTTCAGCAGATCTACAGGATGTTAGACTATTTTATACCTTTCTTTTGCTTTCAATATTTTTAGCACGATTTTAAGAATTCTGAGAAGAGTGCTGAGAACTTCAGGGTGAAAATGTAAGTTTTAAATTGGAGAATCTCTTGCAATTCTCTCACATCACTTCCATGTCACTTTCTATTGTATAAAATTTTTATTTCTTCTAAAGTGATCTTAGAACAATCACTAACATAAAGAAAACACTATCATCATATCACATGTAACAAAAAATGACTTTGCCATCATAGCAATTTATTCACTTGGACCTTACATATAAAAAACAGTTTCCAAATATGTGGCATGTGATTGCAACTAACAATACTTAGTACTTTCTGAAGCAGATGAAAATGTAATTGGGAAATATTCAAAAAATAGATGCAATGAAAACAAAGAAAATGTGAACATGTGGTTTTTCAAAGTCAGTATGCTTCCTGAGAGAATCATTAGATTTATTTAGTGGCCCTGTTTTACTTTAAATTAACAGCAACAATCTACTTTAGGATGTATACAATCTATAACTGAAATCAGGAGGAAATTGGATTTGAAATGCGGAGAAAGTTTGCTTTGATTCTTGCCTTCTATACCTACCAGCTCTACAGTTCCTGGTTAAAAAAAATTAAACTCTCTGAGACTTCATTTCCTTATCTATAAAATAAATCTAAAATTTAATATTATCTACTCTCACAAGTTTGTGGGTTTTTTGTTTTTTGGGCAACTCTAAAGTATCATATGAAGTTGAATTACATGAATATTTATCAAGTTCTTATTATTTTGTGTGATGGCAGAATATTGAATTATATTTGGAATTATATGGGGAAACCCAAGGATTGTTTTTGGAAAGTTTCTAAAGGCTAAAAGTAAACATATAAAAGTTACAAAAAAGCAACCCTTATATTGAAATATAGTTCCCAATAAACAACTTTTTTTTTAAGTTCAAAGACTTTTTCCTTAGAACTTCTGCATATGCAAGGGGATCTATGAACCTGGAGGGAAAAGAAAAACAAATACATAAACACAAACAAAAACCTGTCCCTGACCTCAAGGACATTATATTTTAAATTCCAACAAATACAAGATAATTTTTGTTCACTGAAAAGTGGGGCTTTTCAGATAAGGTTTCCCATAGGAATTTTCACATGGGCTGAATTTGGAAGAAAATTTAAAAAGTTCAAGTGAGGAGAGAATGTATTTTAAGGATGAGGGACAGATTAGAAAAATATAGTAGTGGCAAGAAATAAAAATTGTAATGGGAAGCACAAGTAGACTGAAAGGTAAGGGTATATAATAAATCTTAAAAAACTACACTGCAGACAGATTTGTACAATGTTTCAAACGCTTATTTGAAATTAGACAATATTATACAACTATCATATCTGCTTTAGTCAATCCAACTTAGTTTTATTATTTGGTTTTGAGGCTTCCTAATGAGGAGATGCTTTAGAAAGAAATATAAATATAACAGCTATCATTATGATGATTATTATTTCTTATTATTGAATACATACTATGCATCCAGTATTTTAGTTCAATTAAAAGCAACATTTTTCTGAAGCTAAATGACAAAAATATGATTTTTGATCAAAAGACCATCTACTTTACTTCACTGTGAAAATAATTTTATATCAAATAATCCCAATATTAATATGAGCTATCATTATCACATGAAAATTTTTTCTTAAATAATATTTTGCCTTTTCTAATAACCTCTACAATTAATATCAAAGAATATATGCAAATTTATTTTTTTAATTTGACTTTTCCCAAATTGCAGTGCTACTGTTGGGAAGTTGTAAAATAACAGCTGATTTTCTCCATATTCATAGCTGCCTTGAGTTGAAGGCAAATTTTATTTCTTCATCTTTTGTTTATAAAAGGTTTAACTAGCTTTTAAAAAAAAAAAAGCAGTGCTTAACTGCACATTCTAAATGAGGACTGCTAAACAGGATGCATTAAAGAGGCCATGGGGAAAAAGTGCTTCTGATAAATGGGTGAACCAAAGATGATGATAAAATGCAACCAAAGTGTAAACTGGCAGAAGTGAAAAATGAAATATAAATGGTGCAGAAATTCACTTTTTCTGGTAAACATCTTTTAGAGTTGATGACAATTTAAATTGGGAATAAAGAGTGATGTATTGAACATCTACTGCATATTCTGGGGTTTATGAGATTAAACTGCCATTGGTATTATCAAGAGGAGCTAGAAGAATTGTTAGAAATAGTGAAATAACTGAATATTTTTTACATTTTATAATTAAAATGATGTTGAAGAAGCTCTGGATTAAAGCTAAACTTAACTAGTGGAACTAGTATGTTTGGGTCTCAATAAAGAGTAGGAGAAGAGACTAAAAATTCACCCTGAATAATGGAATCCAAGGACAAACCATATTGAATTAAAAGAAAAGTCCTACCAAATGAACTTTGAGCAAAGCCTATATCAGTTCACCCTTAATAACATCCAGAGCTTTAATCAATTAAAAATTATTTTAAATACACTTTTCTCTAGTCTGTAGTCTAGAGAATATCAGAGAACCTATACAACAAATTTAGATTTAATCACTTTGAGAACTGTCCTTGGCAGCATGATACAGTAAATAGAGTCCTGGATTCATCAGCAGGTAAACCAGTTCCAATTTTCTCTTTGACATTATTGGTTGTCAGTCAATTAGCCTTTCTATGTTTCAGTTTCCTCATCTATAAAATGAAGGGTTGAACTTGATAGACAATATGGTGTCTAATAACAAATCCTTGACCTCTGACATTCTTGTCTTTTGTATTGAACCCAAGGAAAATGCCTTAAGGTAAATGTTGTAAGGTTGTCTGCTATTAAATGAATTATGGACTAAAAATCATTTATTAACTAAGATTTTCCAAGTACTGTTCTAAGTCCTGAGGATACAAATACAAAAGTAAAATTGTTATTGCTCTCTGCTTTCTTCCTGTAGGTCAGTACAATTCATAAACAAGCAGTCAATTAAGGGTTTATTATGTGCCTGTCACTCTGAGTATGAACAAAATAAAAAAGAAAGAAAGAGAGAAAGAGAGAAAGAAAGAAAGAAAGAAAGAAAGAAAGAAAGAAAGAAAGAAAGAAAGAAAGAAGAAAAACTAAATCTAATCCCTGCACTCAAGGAGATACCAGCCTATTGGGAGAGATAGCATATAAATAGCTTGGTACATAAAAGGTCTAAACAGAGGAGGCGAAAAGAAAAAGCACTAAAAGCTTAAAGATCCAGGAAAAGGATCCCGCAGAAAGTGGGATTGTAATGAGTCTTAAAGGAATCCAGAAAGACCAAGATGTAGAGATGAGGGGTCAGTACGTTTTAGACATTAAGGATAAATAGTGCAAAGACAGAGAGAGATGATGGAGTCTCATGTTAGAGGAATTGCAAGTAGAACATTGTCATTATAGGATGTACTAGGGAATAAGGTATAAGAAGATTAATAAAGTAGGAAAGATACAAATTATAGAAGGACTTTGTGTAGCAGAAGTTTTTGCATTTGGTTCTGGAGGTAATAAAGAGCTATGGGAACTCATTATGCTATGAGTGAAGGTGAAGATGGTGCTATGGTCAGACCTCTACTTTACAGTAACTTAAAGATAGATTGGAGTGATCAGAGACAGAGTCAGGGAAAGCAGAATAGTAAAGAGTATCTTACAGATTGTTTGAATAAAGAGGACATACAAGAAGGTCAAAAAGACAAGATTTGGCAATGTATCAGTTATATGACAAGAATGAGAATAAGGATCTCAGGATGTCACCAAGTTTAGGAGATGGTATGAATTACATAAGAACACCTCTGACCTTTTCTTTTTCCCCATGTTTTCGCTGCATACACAATGTAGAAATATTCTATTGGCACTCAATAGTGAAGAAAGCCATGAAAGGATACTCATTCTTCTTGCTTTCTAGGGTAGGTAACAAAGGAGTCATTTTTATTCTTTCTCTCCACAGTCACAGAAAATGTTTCTAGCTCCAAAAAGAAATACCAGAACAGAGGTCCTATGAAATCTCACTTGATTTAATGTTTGAGGAAATGCAGCGAAAATAATCTAGACTGTGGTTCAAGTTTTCTTAAGGTTTACATATAACTTAGGCAGACAGCTATTATGATGTGCATTAATCATTAGTGACAATTTATTGACAGTTTTCAGTAAAAGAAATTATCAAGTTATAGAAATACTTTTAAGGGTGATTTTTTTCAAAAAAGCTGTTGCTTGACTATCAAATTTCCAAAAATAAAAAAGACATTCTAATGGATAAAATGCTCTGAGAGGAATTATGTAATTTGTGTCCTGTTTGAAGAATGACCTAGGGGAAGTTCATAGGATCAAAGAATCATAGATAAAGGCCAGGAATTAACCTTAGGAAACCACACAATTGGTCAAGGTGTGGGAAGGGAGGGGAATGGGATTCAGGATGGAAACACAACTATTTTTGATCACAAGTCCAGTAATTTATGTACCATAAAAGCTTCAGGGGTGGGGGTGAAGGTGAAGGGGGTGAGGGATTCACTCAGCATTTAAAAAGCAGTTGTGAGAAAGAAGAGATCAATGAATTGGGTATGCAAATAAAAAAAGCTAGAAAAAGTACAAATTAAAGATCCTAATTAAATATCAAATTAGAAATTCTGAAAATCAAGGGAGAGGTAAATAAAATTGAAAGCAAGAAAACCATTGACCTAATATATATATATATGTATATGTATATATATATATATAATGTAACTAAGAGTTGTTTTATGAAAAAGCCAAAAAAATAGACAAACCTTTGGTTAATCTGATTAAAAAAAGAAATAATTGAATTACTAGTATCAAAAATGAAAAGGTGAACAAACCACCAATGAGGTGGAAATTAAAGAGATGATTCAGAGCTTCTTTGTCCAAATGTATTCCAATAAATTTGATAATCTGAATGAAATGGATATTTGCAAAAATACAAACTGCCCAGATTAACAGAAGAGGAAATAACATATTTAAATAACACCATTTCAGAAAAAGAAATTGAAGAAACTATCAATAAAGTCTCTATGAAAAAGTCTCCAGGTCCAGATGGATTTATAAGTGAATTCTACCAGACATTTAAGGAAAAATTAATTATAATTCTTTATAAACTATTTAAAAATAGGAGTTTGTGGATGAGTAGGTGGTGCAGTGAATAGAGCACTGGCCCTGTAGTCAGGAGTACCTGAGTTCAAATCTGACCTCAGATACTTAATAATTATCTAGCTGTGTGGCCTTGGGAAAGCCACTTAACCACATTTGCCTTGCAAAAACCTATAAAAGAGAAAAAAAATAGGAGTTAGACCAAATTCCCTTTATGACACCAACATGGTGCTGATACCTAAACTAGGAAGAACCAAAATGGACAAAGAAAATAATAGACCACCTGAACACTATGCAAAAATCTTAAATAAAATTTTAGCAATGAGATTCCAGCAAATTATTATTAGCATAATAGACCATAATCAGGTAAGATTTCTATCAGGTTGGTTGAGATTGTTCAATATTAGGAAAATAGTCAAATAATTGAACATATCTATTGTGAAACCAATGGAAATCAAATGATTATCTCAATAGATGCTGAAAAAGTCTGTGCTAAAATACAACCACCATTCCTATTAAAAAACACTAGAAACTATAGAAATGAATGGAATTTTCCTTAAAATAATAAATAGCATCTGTCTAAAACCATCAACAAATATTATATCTAATGAGAATAAACTAAGAGTATTTCCAATAGGATCATGAGTGAAACAACGATGTCCATTATCACCATTACTATTCAACATAGTTTTAGAAATGTTAGTTCTAGCAATAAGGGAAGGAAAAAGAAATTGAAGGAATCAGAATTGGCAATGAGGAAGCAAACCTTTCACTTTTTGCCAATGATATGATGGTATACTTAGAGAACCCGAGTAAATCATCTAAAAACCTTCTTGAAACAATTAACAAATTCAGCAACAGAACATGATATAAAATTTACCTATATAAATCATCAGCATTTCTGATGCCGAAGAGCAAGAGATAAAGAAATTCCATCTCAAGTAACTCTAGATGACATTAAATACTTGTGAGTCTACCTCCCAAGACAAATCTAGAAATTGTATGAATTGAATATATAAAACATTTTTCACACAAATAAAGTTAGAGCTAAATAATTAGAAAAATTTCAATTGCTCATAGTTAGGTCAAGTTAAATTAATAAATATGACAATTTTATCCAAATTAAATGAGTTATTTAGTGTATACCAATCAAATTATCAATTAATTATTTTACTGAGCTAGAAAAAATAGTGACAAGATTTATGTAGAGCAACGAAAGATCAAGAATAGCAAGGGAACTAATGAAAAAAAGTAAAGGAAGGTGGCCTAGCTCTCCCAGATCTAAAGATTTACTAAAAAAGCAACAATCATTAAAACTGCCTGGCACTGGTTAAGAAATAGAGGAATGGATCTGTGGGTTAGGACAGGTTCTAAAGAAGTTACAGTAAATGAATACAACAACCTCCTACTTGACAGACCCAAAGACATCAGCTTCTGAGATAAGAGCTCACTACTTGACAAAAATTGTTGGGGAAAACTGAAAATAGTATGGCAAAAACTAGGCATAGACACATATAAAACACCCTATACCAAATTTAAGATCAACATGAGTACAGGATTTAGACATAAAGAGTGACACCATAGATAAATTGATCTATTGATAAAGAAATACTCTATGATATCTATGGAAAGGGGACAAATTTATGACCAAACAAGAAATAGAGCACATTATAAACTGCAAAATGAATGATTTTGACTATATTAAATTAAAAAGGTTTTGCACTAAAAAAATTAATGCTGCCAAAATTAGAAAAAAACCAGAAAAATGGGAAACGAACTTCACAACTAGGAGTTCTGATAAAGGTCTCATTTCTAAAATATATAGAGATTGCAAGTCATTTCCCATTTGATAAATGATCAAACGATATGAACAGGCAATTTTCAAATGAAGAAATTAAAGCTATTTTTATGATCATATGAAAAAATGTTCCAAATCATTATTTATTGGAGAAATGTAAATTTCACCTCACACCTATCATATTGGTTTAGATGAGAAAAAGGAAAAATGATTAGTGTTGGAGAGGTTGTGAGAGGATTGGGACATTGATGCATTGCTGGTGGAGTTGTGAAGTGATCCAACCTTTCTGGAGAGTAATATGAAGCAATATGGAGATCAATAAAACTGTTTGTTCCCTTTGACGCAGTAATTCCAATTATAGGACTATATCCAAAAGATATCATAAAAAAGGGGAAAAGTCCCACATGTCACAAATTATTCATAGCAGCTCTTTTGGTAATGACAAAGAATTGGAAATTGAGAGAATGCCCATCAACTGGGGAATGGTTAAACAAGTGATGATATATGAATGTTATGGAACATTATTGTTCTTCAAGGAACCATAAATGGTCAGACTCTAGAGAAGCATGGAATGAGTTACAGGATCTGATACTGAGCTATGGGAGCAGAACCAAGAGAATAATGAAAACATTAACAACAGCATTGTGAAATGGAAGTAGCTCCTCTCAGTTCAGAGAGTTAGGATAACCCTATTAGGCCATCTATGGACAATGCTATCCATAACTAGAGAAAGGAAAACAGCAAAACAGAAAAAAATTCCAGGTTTTTTAGAAAATATCTCCTATATTTATTTCCTTTAGTCCTAATTCATCATACCAAAGATGTATAACCAGTAAACAGACTTAACACAAATGTGTAAGTACAATATTAACCTGACTGTTTGCCACCGAGGGGAGGGGAGTGGGAAGGGCCGGTGGAAGGAAATTTTGTAACTTTAGAAAAAGGCATAAGGCATATGGACATATGTCAAAAAATAACTTCCATAACATGTATTTGGAAAAATAAAACATAATAAAGCAGTCATGATACTAAATCCCACAAGAATGTAGTTCATATTTACATGATTATCCTTTCTTCATATTCTCTTGGGCTCTGAGTCCCTAAATATCCAGAGAAAGAAATAAAGAAATTTTGGAAAATAATTTTCCACAATTGGGCCAACATATATAATTTAAATTTTTCAACTTTGCCTACAATTATTGATTCATTTAATTTTGCTGAATATTTTAAACATCTTTTTTTATCATAGGATAATTATCAGGAATCACTACAACTTTGAAGCAATTAGAATAGATTTATTATTAATCATTGCTGTTACAGTTTTGTTCAGGCATTTTCATAGTGTCCAACTTTTTGTAACTACACTTTGGTTCTTCTTGGCAAAGTTACAAGAGTAATTTGCCATTTTCATCTCCATCTCAATTTACAGATGAGGAAGCTAAACAAACAGGGTTAAGATATTTGTCCAAGATCACACATCTAGTATTTGCTGAGGCTGCATCTGAACTCAGGTCTTCCTGACTTCAAGTTCAGCACTCTATCCACTGTGCCCCCTAGCTTCCTCTCAATGATTATTATAATTCCTCAAATCTCTCTCTCTCTCTCTCTCTCTCTCTCTCTCTCTCTCTCTCTCTCTCTCTCTCATTGCAAAGACATAATCTTATTATTGTTTTAATTCCCACAGAGCCTATCAGAATGTAGTTTATTCAATAAAAGTTTGTCGAATGCATGAATGATTCTAACACTTTTTTTTAATATGAAGTGATTGAAATTGTGTTGGGAAATCATCCATTGCACTTTTGTTTTTAAAGGTGAAACAAATCAGCAAATAAATTAATACAAGAAAGAGGAAGATTTTTTTTATTTATTTATTTTCATCCACATGTACATAAATATTTTTACATTAAAAATTTCCTTCCACTTTCTCTTCTCATCCTTCTCCTCTCAGTGCCAAACAGGTTTTGTATATATGCATATGTATATGAATTTATATATATATATATATAAATGCATGCAGAAATATATGCATAAATAGTTTTCTTGGTCAAATTGGTGATGAGACTCTCTACCCTAAGATAACAGAATTGTATGCATTGAAATAATCTAAATTTTTGAAAAACATGTTTACAGATGAGTAATTTTTGGTATGAGGAATTAGAGCATCCCTTCAATTTCCAATTCTTTGCCATTACTAAAAGGACTTCTCTGAAGATTTTGGAAGATGTGGAACTTTTCTCCTTTTTTATAACTAGTTCTGGATATAGACCTAGAATTGGAATTACTGGGTCAAAGGGTATGAGCCATTTTATTGCTCTTTGGGCATAGTTCCACATTGCTCTCCAGAAAAGTTGGATCTATTCACAACTCCACCAGCAATGCATCAATATCCCAATCCTACCACTACCTCTCCAAAACTGATCATTTTCCCTTTTGTTCAGTATCTGGTAAAACTGAGTCTTCTCTTCCAGGGGAAAAAAATGAACATTTAATGAAATAGGAGCCTTCCAGCTTTTCCTGATGAAAAGACTAGAGCCAAATAGAAAATTTGGACTTCAAACATAAGACTCAGAGTGACACATGTAGAGGAAAAGAGGAACTAATGGAAGGAAAGGAAGGAAGGAGGGGCAAAGGGAAAAGGGAAAGAAAGACAAGGGGTGGATATAAGACAGCAATCACACTGAAGGTGGTAGTATTCAGAAACAAATTACTGGGGAATATGGATAAAGTGAAAAATACAATCAGAAGGAAGATAGCATGATATGGATAAAGGGGTAAAAGGGTAAAAATATAAACAGAGTGAAGATAGCATGGAGGGCAAAGGGAAGATAGCATGAAGTGCAATAAAGAGTTAGCAATTATAAATTTGAATGTGAATGTAAAATGTAAGAGAATAGCAGAGTGGATTACAAAACAGAATTCTACAAAATGCTGCTTGCAAGAAACACATTTGAAGCAGGGAGATATGTATAGAATAAAGGTAAAAGGCTGGAGCAAAATATATTTTACTTCAGCTGAAGTGTAAATAGTAGGGGTAGCAATCCTTATCTTGGGCAAGATGACTGCAAAAACAAATGTCATTAAAAGAGATAAGGAAGGAAACTATATCCTCCTAAAAGGTACCATAGAAAATGAAGCAATTTCAATATTAAAAATTATGCACTAAAGGGTATAACATCCAAATTCTCAGAGGAGAAGTTGAATGAGTTACAGGATGACATATACAGCACTACTCTAATGGTGGGAGACCTCAACCTCCTGCTCTTAGATTTAGATAAATCTAACCATAAAATAAACAAGAAGGACATAAAGATGGTTAAAAGATTGTTAAAAGATGGTTAAAAGATATGATAGACCTTTGGAGAAAATTGACTGATGATTTAAATGAATAAACTTTTTTTCTGCAGTACAATGCACTTACAAAAAACTGACTATACAATAGGGCATGAAAACCTAATAATCAAAAGCATAAAGGTAGAATTAGTGAATACATTCTTCTCAGATCATAAGGCAATTAAAATCTACATGCAATAATGGACCAGGGAATGATAGACCTAAAAGTAATTGTAAACTCACTTGCCTCATTTTAAAGAATGAGTGGAAAAAACAAAGAATTATAGAAAGAATTAATGATTTCTTCCTAGACAATGATAATAATGAAACGACATACCAAAACTTATGGGATATAGTCAGGTGATATATCATATCTTTAAATGTTTACATGAATAAATTAGAGAAAGAGGAAATAAACAAACTAAACGTGCAAATAAAACAAATTAGAGAAAGAACCAATTAAAAACTCCAATTAAATATCAAACTAGAAATTCTAAAAATTAAAGAAGAAATTAATAAAAGCAATAGCAAGAAAACTATTGAACTAATACATAAAACCCAGAGTTGATTGTATGAACAAATTCAATAAAATTGATAAACCTCTGGTAAATTTCATTTAAAAAAAGAAAGCAGAAAGCCAAATTGCTAGTATCATGAATGAAAAAAGGTGAACTCACCACTAATGAGGTGGAAATGAATTAAAGTAATAATTTGGAATTATTTTGCCCAACTTTATGTCAATAGGTTTAATAATCTGAGTGAAATGGATGAATATTTACAAAAATATAAGTTGCTCAGAGTAAATGAAGAGGAAATTGAATAACTAAATAATCCTATCTCAGAAAAAGGATTTCAGCAAGTCATTATTGAACTCCCTAAGAAAAAATATCCAGGGCCAGATAGATTCACAAGTGAATCCTATCAAACATTTGAGATGCAATTGGTTCCAATTCCATATAAACTCTTTGGAAAAATAGGCAAATACAGAACTCTGCCTAACTCTTTCTATGACACTATTATGGTGCTGAAACCTAAACCAGGAAAAGTTAAATAGAGCAAAAGAATTATTAACCTATCTCCCTGATGAATATAGGTGCAAAAATCTTAAATAAAATCTTAGCAAAATGATTATAGCAAATTATCCCTAGGATAATACACCACAACCAAGTAGTAACTATTCAAGGAATGCAGGGTTGGTTCAATATTATGAAAACTGTTAGTATAATTAATTATATCAATAACAAACCTAACAGAAATCATATGATTATTTCAATAGATGCTGAAAAAGCCTTTGACAATACAGCACCCATTCCTACTAAAAACACTAGAGAGCGTAGGAATAGATGGAGTAATCCTTAGGAAAATAAGTAGTATCTGTCTGAAACCATCAACAAGCACTACATGCAATGGGGATAAGATACAGGTATTCCCAAGAAACAGGGATACTCATTAGCTCCACTATTATTCAATAATATATTAGAAATGTTAGCTTCAGAAATAAGAGGAGAAAAAGAAATCGAAGGAATCAGAGTTGGGAAGGAAGAGAAAAAACTCTCACTCTTTGCAGATCACATGATGGTATACCTAGAAAATCCCCCCAAAATTCATCTAAAAAACTGCTAGAAATAATTAGCAACTTTAGCAAAGTCACAGGATATAAAATAAATCCTCATAAATCCTCAACATTTCTGTATATGACTAGCAAGATACAGCAGAAAGAGCTAGAAAGAGAAATCCCATTCAAAGTACCTTCAGACAATATAAAATACTTGGGAGTCTATAAGCCAAAGTAGACTCAGAAATGCTTTGAAAACAATTACAAAACACTTCTCACACAAATAAAATTAGATTTAAATTACTGAGTAAACATTAACTGTTCATGGATAAGCCAAGCTAATATAATAAAAATGATATTTCTACTTAAATTAAACTACTTATTTAGTGCCCTACCAAAATTCTAAAAATTTATTTTCATGAGTTAGAAAAAAATGTAAGTAAATTCATATGGAGAAATAAAAGTCAAGAATTTCTAGGGATTTAAGACAAAAAAGTGCAAAAGAAGGTGCCTCAGCCCTACCCTATCTAAAATTATATTATAAAGCATCAGTCATCAAAACTGTCTAGTATTGACTAAGAAATAGAGTGGTGGATCAGTGGAATAGAATAGGTGCAATAGCAGCAAATGATTATACTAATCTGCTCTTTGATACATGCAAAGAGTCCAATTTTGGTGATAAAAACTCTCTCTTCAATAAAGTTAAATTGGGAAAATTGGAAGTTAGTATGACAGAAACTTGGATTAGACCAACACCTCATTCTCTATACAAAGATAACATCAAAGTTGTTACAGGATTTAGACATAAAATATATTCTTATAAACAAACTGGGAGATCAAGGAATTGTTTATTTGTCAGATTTATGGAAAGGTAAGCAGTTTATGACCAAGGAAGACATAAAAGCAAACTAGATAATTTTGATTACATTAAATTAAAAAGGTTTTGCACAAATAAAAATCACTGTAATCAAAATCAAAAGAAATATAGTAAATTGGGAAACAATTTTTACAACTAGTATTTCTAACAAAAGACTCATTTCTAAAATGTACAGAGAACTGAGTCAAATTTTCAAATAATCAAACCATTCCCCAATTTTCAAATGGTCAAAGGATATGTGGAGGCAATTTACAGCTGAGGAAATCATGTGAAATATTGCTCTAAATCATTACTTATTAGGAAAGTGCAAATTAAAGCATCTCTGAGGTACTACCTCACACCTCTCAGACTGGTCAATATGACCAGAAAGGACAATGAGCCATATTGGAAAGGATATGGGAAATCTGGGAGACTAATACATTCTTGGTGGAGCTGTGAACTCATCTAAACTTTCTGGAGAACAATTTAGAATTCTGCCCAAAGGGCAATAAAAATGTGCATGCCGTTTGATCCAGCAATACTAATACTGGTTCTACATCCTGAAGAGATTATGAAAAAGGGTAAAAACATCACTTGTACAAAAATATTCATAATAGCTTTGTGGTGTTAAAGAATTGAAAATTGAGTGAATGTCCTTAAGTTGGGGAATGAATGAACGAATTGTGGTATATGTGCATTATGGAACACTATTCTATTAGAAAAGAGGAGGAATGAGAATTCAGAGAAGTCTGGAATGATTTGCATGAAGTGCTGCTGAGCAAGATGAGCAGAACCAGAAGAAAATTGTACAAAACATGGGGTTGATAATCAGTCTTAATGAACTTGTTCTTTCCATTAGTGCAATGATCAGGGGCAATTTGGGGATATCTGCAATGGAAAATACCATCTGTATCCAGAGAAAATTTGTGGAGTTTAAACAAAAAAACAAAAGACTATTAACTTTAATTTTTTAAAAAATGTTATCTTATTATATAATGTTGCTATCTCTTATGTTTTTTCCCCTTAAGGATATGGTTTCTCTCTCAACACATTCAATTTAAATCAATGTATAGCTTGGGGAAAAATGTAAAAACTACAGGGTGCTTTCTGTGGGGAGTTGAAGGAGGGTAGGAAGATTAGGGGGAAAATGTAAAATTCAAAATCAAATCAATTATTTTTTTAAAAATTTAAAGAATTCCTGATTTGGAATTATTTTTTATGACAGGAAATGAGAGACAAATGTAGAGCTGGAAGGAATCTTAGTTCCAGTCATTTAAACAGATTAACAAATGGAACAAACAGGGAGATTAAATGCATTGTCATAGGACACAATAAGCAACAATTCAATTCCAAACACAGTGCCTTTTTCTATAGGTCCTTTAATGTATACATTTTAATTATTATCATATCTTGTCAAATATATTTTTGAAACATCTCTGGAACTTCATTGACCATTTACTCAAAACATGAGAGGCAGCCATAAATAATGAATGGAGAGTTAACTTTGCAGCCAGGAAGACCTTGCCTTAAGTAGAGCTTCTTATATAAACTGTCCATATAACCCTGGACAAGCTACTGGACCTAATATAATTAGCTTTCTACAACTCAAAGAGAAAATAATGACCTATACTAGGGTGAGGATTTTTCTCACTCAAGAGCACCCCATATAGGATAAAATATGATCCTTGTTTATTGATAATATACTTGAAAAAGGCTGAAATTTATAGTCAAGTAACCTTGCTCCCTTATTCCAACTCTCTCACTAACCACTCCTGTGATCATGAGTAAATAATTTCACTCACCTATATTAATAGGAGTTATTTTTAATGGATTGCAGAAGGTGTTATACAGATACTCTAACTAAAGGTCTAGACTAATTTCAACTCCAAGTTGCATGATTTTCACATTTCTGTGTGATTTGTTGACAAATTTATTCTGCTGGGAAAAACTAGAAAGACAAAGGATTGAAAAGCAAAAAGCAAAAACCTCCCAAAAATCATATAATTATGGATGTACCTAGTGGATAAGACTGTATTTTTCCACTGTGAGATTTATTTTCATTGGACTGAAACCAATACTGTTTTTTTTTCTTTATTTCTTGAGCATTTTTTAAGAAAAGGTGAAACTGAACTCCACAGCATAAAGAGAAATGTTCCTTCTATTTCTTTCTGGTAGAACTTGTCCAAAAGAATGTTCTTGTTTGCAATTGAAAATGTTTCCTTAAGATTTTACCATATTTAGGACAAAATATCAGCGAACTATTGGAGTACTCTTGGACAGCTCTGATCTAGCACTCATATGCCATGAAGAAATGAAAGTATCAGAATACATTTTACAAAGTAATTAAAACTTTCATGAAGAAATCTCCCACTTTAATAAGTTTCTATAGGTAATCCAATATTGTCAATTTTTAAAAAAAAACCTTCTTGTATTAAGTTTATGCTGTTTTAAATTATTGTTGTTGGAAGTGGTGCAAAATATTAGGCCACAGTAAGAATACTTAGGGGGCGGCTAGGTGGCGCAGTGGATAAAGCACCGGCCCTGGAGTCAGGAGTACCTGGGTTCAAATCTGGTCTCAGACTCTTAATAATTACCTAGCTGTGTGGCTTTCGGCAAGCCATTTAAGCCCATTTGCCTTGCAAAAACCTAAAAATAAGAATACTTGGAAGAGTAAACACAAGACAGAAGTAAAGTCGAAGATGGTACCAATAAGTACCAATTCACTTTTCAAAGCAAATAAGTGTCAGTAGCCTGTGTTTCTAAACTATTAAGCAAGACTGACAGAGTGAAATCAGTCTGAATCTGTAGTAGAATATACTTTAGGGTTTTCTGATGGAAAAAGGAAGACCCCTTGTCTTTCTTCCCATCATTTCTAAGATTTGTCACCAGCTGCAACCTTTCACTAATATATGTGTGGGAAATCATCAATTCTCAAGTTATGCCAAATAATATTAATTTGGTGGTGCACACAAGACATTGTGTGAGTCTTCCAGTAGCTTGGCTTTTCCAAAAATATGATTTGCTATTATTTCTTTCTGTTCAGTTGTTTCACTCATTTCTGACTCTTTGTAACACCATTTAGGATTTTTCTTGACAAAGATACTGAGAGTGATTTGTCTTTTCCTTATTCAGATCATTTTCTGGAGGAAACTAACCAACAGGGTAAGGCCCAATATGCGAAAGGGCTATATAGCTCGTAAAAGTGATTGAGGACAGATTTGAACTCAGGAAGACTAGTCTTCCTTGTTCTAGGCTTGGCACTCTATCTACTGTGCTAACTAATTTCCCATCTATGATAAGTGAAGGTCAAATGATAGAGAATTCTTTCCTAATTAAGAAACTACAAATTATTAATTGAACCATGAAATGCATTAAAAGTTATACAAGTTGCTATGTATTTAGGAATGAATTAATGAAAAAACATTTAACTTGTATTTAAATAAATTTTCATTAATTCATTCCTAAATACATAGAAATTTTGCCAGGTGGTAGAGATAGAAATCACAAAAATTAGACATGTCCTGTCTTCAAAGAGCTTACCTTTAAGTAGGTGGGATTCTTAGAGATGTTGAATACAGCTATAATCAGGAATAAACATACCTCACACAAAGTGTGAACTTTTGTTCATTTCCAGAAAGAATGAAAGTTTATATTTGATTACAATACATAGAACAAAAGATTGAAAATTCAGAGAGGGGGCACCTAGGTGTCATAGTGGATAGAGTGCTGGCTCTGGAGTCAGGAGGACCTGAGTTCACATCCAACCTCAGACACAATAATTGCCTAGCTGTGTGAACTTAGGCAAGTCGCTTTTTACCTTAAATAAATTTTGGAAAAATATTTTAAAATATTGGAGAAGGGGAAGGGAAGGTGAGAATTCTTATTTCAGAAATTGCTCTATATCATTAATTATTAGAGAAATGCAAATTAAAACTTCTCTGAGGTACCACCTCACACCTCTCAGATTGACCAATATGACCAGAAAGGATAATGATCATTGATGGAAGGGTTGTGGGAAATCTGGGACACTATTACACTATTGGTGGAGCTGTGAACTCATCCAACCTTTCTGCAGAGCTATTTGGAACTAAGGCCAAAGGGCAACAAAGGTTTGCATACTCTTTGACCCAGCAATACCACTACTGGGTCTATACCCTGAAGAGATGATGGAAAAGGGTAAAAATAGCACTTGTACAAAAATATTCATAAAAGCCCTGTTTGTGGTGGCAAAGAATTGGAAATCCAGTAAATGTCCTTCAATTGGAGAATGGCTTAGCAAACTGTGGTAGATGTATGTCATGGAACACTATTGTTCTATTAGAAACCAGGAGGGACAGGATTTCAGGGAAACCTGGAGGGATTTGGATGAACTGATGCTAAGTGAGATGAGCAGAACGAGAAAAACACTGTACACCCTAACAGGAACATGGGAGTGATGTTCAAACCTGAAGGACTCGCTCATCCTATCAGTGCAACAATCAGGAACAATTTTTGGCTGTCTACAGCCTCCAGATAAGGAGCTGTGGAGTTTGAACAAAGTTCAAGGACTATTACCTTTAATTTAGGAAAAAATCAGGTATCTTATTGTCTTCTCTTGGCATCTCTTAGACTACTTATCTCTTCTTTAAGGATATGCTTTCTCATCACACTCAATTTGGATCAATGTACAACATGGAAACAAAGTAAAGACTGACAGACTGCTTTCTGTGTGGCGGGAGTAAGGTTGGGGGTAAAATTGTAAAACTCAAATAATATCTTTAATAAAAATGAATTTAAAAAAAGAATTCTTATTTTGGGGCAGCTAGGTGGCACAGTGGACAGAGCATCAGCACTGGAGTCAGGAGTAATTGAGTTCAAATCTGGCCTCAGACACTTAATAATTACCTAGCTGTGTGGCCTTGGGCAAGCCACTTAACCCCATATGCCTTGCAAAATCCTAAAAAAAGATTCTTATTTCATCCATGTGATTACATTGTCCATTAATACGAAACAGGACTATTCTTCATATCATTAGATGATTAATAAATTTCTTTGGTTAAAATAAGAAGAGACAAAACAAAATAAAAAAGCAAGAAGCAAAAAAAAAGGGAAAGGAGAGGAAAGAGTGGAGAGAAAGAAAAAGAAATAAGAATATAAAAGATGAGTCAAGAAAGAAAAGGAAAGGAAAAAGAGAAGAAAGGAAATGAGAAAAAAAGAGACATGGGAAAGAGGAGAAGAGAAGAGAGGAAAAAGAAGAGAAGAAAAGAGAAAAAGAAAAAATACTATTATCTTTTATCGACCAATCCTCTAGTGATGAGGCTTTCCAAATTTAACTAGGCTTATCTTTGGATGACATACTCATATGTACAGCCTTTCCAATTTGATGGAATGATGGAATTTTCTGGGAAGGAATAAGAATAAAATCTATGGGAAAAATTATTATTTTTCTTTTTTGTTCACTTGTCCAATTTTGTATTAAAATCATTCTAGAAGCATTCCCTCACAAAAGAACCCATATAGCAGGTATTAGAAGATGTACCTTTTCTCCTTAGCCTACTGTGAATAGTTTTTTGAAATGAGAATTTAGCAGCTTCATAAATTCTCAAGCTGAAAACTTAGACTGCAGTTTTTGTTCAATGGAAAATGTCAGCATTCAGTCTGGAGAAAGTTGAATAATTATTTCATTTCACAAAAAGGGTAGCATATTGCAGGCATTCTTCATAATTAGGGTTTGATTTAGCCTGCTGGCAATGTGGATCCTTTCCAGCATAGAGTTATAAGCAAGTATTTAGTGGTTCAGCAAAGACATACAGTCATTTATCATTGTTCTGTATATGTGGGTTTCTATAACCAGATGGTTTGAGACTCAGTCTGCAAGACACCTTAGTGATAACAAGGTTGATCATTTTCACTTTTTTGTAATCTTTATAAAATGTTCACTTCCAAGCTCTTTCTGACCCAGGGGCTCTAGAGAGACATTCCTGTGTTTAAAGATGTATTTGTAGGGTGGGAGGGAAGTTAGCACCTATGGCTTTGTTCCAACAATTACTTTGTCTAATTTATTCTAGATGAAGGGTAAATGATGTTGTTTCCTAATACAAAAAAAAGGAAGAAAAAGAAAAAAACTTAAAGCAGCTACTTCTAATCAAAGTTAAACAGAGTGCACCTTGAGCTGTTTTAACTATTCTTGACTGACCATGTTTCTTACCTGTTCCCCAGGAAGTTTAGGGATAATATTGTCTATTGAGCAGGAAGAACTGACAATTCAATGATATTTTTAAAAAGGAGTTATCTCTACCCCTGTCTCAATATTTAATTCTCTCTTGTGGCAAATAGCTCTCTTTTACTAGACTTCCTGTGAAAATATATTTCTCCCACCTTTAGCATCATAGCCACAGCTCCCACATAGTAGCTGGAATATTCTCACTGAACATTAATCTCAAGGTAACTGTCCTGAGGCTCAGAAGTGACTGTTGGGGTTTGAAAGGACTACAGATCCTAATTCATCTAATGTAGTTGAATTAAGGGGAATTTTTACACTAGAAAAGGTGACCACTGACAGGAGGATGAACCTAACCCCTGACTTGCCTACTTGATAGATATATATACTTTGAGGGGACAGAAGAGAATTGAAATGAAATGTAACACTATATTTTAGGCAACCCTGCAAACTAATTTTTTTTCTGATGAAGTTTCTAAAGTTCTTGGTAAGCATAACAGTGGTAACAAGTAAAGTTTCTAACTTCTGTTTTAAATCAGTCTTATTTTAAATATTTAGTGTTAACATATCTTTTCTATGTAGGAAATGAGCATGTTTCTCTACCTAATTCATATTTTACATTGATTGCATTTCTATTCCTCACACCCACTCCTAGGAAAATCTTTGATGTTTGCCAAAATATACGCTTTATATAAATATTCCCCAAGACTGCCAAGTTTGCAATGTAACAAACCAACAAATTTGTGGAAAGGACTCCCCAGGACTGAACTTCTTCCAGATTTCATTGATGAAGAACTGAAAAGGTTTCCATAATAAAGAGGGAAAAGGAGCCACAGAATAGTTTCTCTGACCTTGCACATTAATGTTTTGTGTGACTTTTAGAAAGAAGTTATGATTGTGACACTCAGGTGATTTCCTCCTACATCAAGAACGTTGAATTCCACTCTCAGCTCTTCCCATTTCTCCTGGAGTTTAGTCATCACTCAATCATTCATCATTCATCATTCAAGACCTCATTTATCACAACTGCATAATATGTGTCCTGTGGGTCAACTATGCAAGAGAATCACAGAATTTCAGAATAGGAAAAATCTTGGGCCATCTACTCTAACCTATAAATCAAAAGAATCCTCACTATAATATACTCAACAAGAGGTAATCTATTTTCTATTTGAAAGTTTCTAATTTTAAGGAACCCAACTACCTCTTAAGACACCCATTCTATTTTTGGATACCTGTAATCATTAGAGCTAATGAATCTAATGGCTCATTGATTAGCTAGTTAAGAACAACTGAGTTCAAATCTAACCTCAGAGTCTTGGGCAAGTCTCTTAAAATCTGTTTATCTTAATCCCTGGAAAAGAAAATGGCAAATAACTGCAGTATCTCTGTCAAGAAAACCCAATGACAACATTGGCATGCAATGATCCATGGGGTCATGAAGAGTTAGAAATAACTGAAAGACTAAAAGATAAAATAATAAAAATTGTTAGAAAATCTTACTTAATTTTTGTGTTCAATGAATTGCCTCTTTGTATCTTCTACCCATAGTTGTATTCTGTTTTTTGGGGTTAAATCAAGCAAGCCGAATCTCTTCAGCTAGGCCACACAGTGGATAGTGCACTGGACTTGGAATCAGGAAGACTCATTTTCCTACATTCAAATCCAACTTCATACATTTACTAGCTAAGTAACTCTGGGCTCAGTTCCTCCTCTGAAGAATGAGCAGGGGAATGAAATGGCAAAGCCCTTTAGTATCTTTTCTAGGAAGCAAGATGGTGGCACGAAGGCAGGAATTCTTAGAAGCTTCCCCCACACATACTGGAAAAAAGCAACTGTAGTTACTGTAAAATTGTGACCCTAGTCAAATTCTAGAGGGGTAGAACCCACTGAGAAACTTAGTGAAGCAATTTTTTAGTCATAGGAGGCTTGGTGAATCTGTGGGAAAAGTTAGTTTGACCAGGACTGGGATTGAAAGAAGTTGAAACCCTCATGCCAGGTTAGAGAGGGCCAGTTCCAGGCTTCCAGGAATAGTCTGTGGGGCATTTTAGTCCCTGGGGGTGCCAGGGTCTATGGCAGCAAGAGTGGTTCCCAGACTAATTGACCCAGGGATGGCTGGTGGGAACAGTCTGCTCACCAGAGTGAACATGGACTTTAGGGCAACCCCAGGAACTTACAGAAGCACACAGCAGCTGCTTCCAGAGAGCGCAGCCCATGGATGGTACGGGAGTGGGCAGAGACTGCAGAAATCTCTGGGACAGAGACTGTACCTAGGCAGGGCTCTACTGCTTTGTTCATACTTATATCCATGTCTCAATCTGGGCCCCAGTACTGTCATAGCCAAGCAGGGTCCCTCCTCACAGTTCCAGGGCAGAGGGGAAGGCTTGTGATCATCCACAGGCAAGAGAATAGTCAGAGCCTCTCATAAGACTTGGAGGAATTAAGATCACTGGGGGGTAGTATCCCCCCCCAAAAAAACCCAAAAGCTTGGGAAGTGTGATAAATCAGGTCATAGGTTGAGCAAATAATAGTATAAAAAGAATCTGACCATAGAAAATTATTTTGGTCCCATGAAGGATAAAAATATACACTTAGAATAGGACAAAGTCAAAGCTTCTGTATGCAAAGCCCCTAAGAAAAATAGGAATTAATTTCAGGTTATGGAAGAGCTCAAACAAAACTTTGAAAAGCAATAAGGGAAGTAGAGGAAAAATTGGGAAGACAAATTAGAGCAATGCAGGCAAATCCTGAAAACAAAGTCAGCAGTTTGGTGAAAGAGTTATTAAGAAAATAATGTGCTAAAAACCAGTTTAGGTTAAATGGAAAAAACAGTTCAAAAGGTCAATGAGACAAAAAAAAAGCCTTAAAAAGCAAAATTGCTCTGAAAAGCTCTGAAGAAAATAACTCCTTCAAATGTAGAATGGAGCTAAAGGATGCTGTTGATTTTGTGAGAAATCAAACTCACAGGAGGGAGTTGAATATAATGGTATAATATAGTATAAAGATGGAGTCAATGGGCAAAAGAAAGAAAGTACTGGGAGAAAGGGAAAGTAGAGATAGAATGGGCTAAGATATTTTATGTAAGAGTCAAGAAAAAGTGTATCCCATGGAGGGGAAGGGAAGAAGATAAACAACGGGAGGAGTGAGGGGGTACATGAGCCTTCATTCTCATCAGAAATGGCTCAGAGAGGAAGCAACATACCACTCCATAGGATATATAGATCTATCTTACCCTGGAGGAATAGAGAGGAAAGGGATAGGAGAAGGGAGATGGGAAGAGGAGGGGGGAGCGGAGGGGGTTACCGGTGATAGAAGAGAGGAAAGATTGGGAGAGAACAGTCAGATACAATACACTTCCGAGGAAGGACAGGGTGAAAGGAGAGGGAAAAAGAATAAATGGGAGTGGGTAGGAATAGGATGGAGGGAAATACAATTAACAATAGCAACATTGGGAAAAAATATTGAAGCAACTTCTCTGATGGACTTATGATAAAGAATGCAACTCATCCCAGAGACAAAGTCTAAAGTATTTGATTACAGACTGAAGTATACTTTTATTTTCTCTCACTTCATTTCTCTTAATGTTTCTCTATCTTTGGGGAAGGGGGTTAATGTTTACTTTCACAACAGGACTATTATAGTAATGTGAAACTAAATAAATAATTCATTAAAAATAACTATTAAGGTTAATTCAAAAGAAAAAGAAAAGAAAACTCCAAATGGGATCACATAGAGTCAGATATTGCTGAAACATTAACTGAACAACAACAATCCTTCATACACGTGATAATCCTTCAAATATTTGAAAACAATACTAAATTCCTCTTGATCTTCTCATGTTTAAATTAAACATATTCAATTCCTTAAATAACCTTTACATATCATTAATTCTAGACATTTCACCCTTTTTGTTGTCTTCTTCTGGCCATTCTCTAGGTTAACATTTTTTTCCTTTTTTTAACCATACCATTGTCATAAGAACTGAACACAATATAGCTAGATGAATAAGATTTGGAAAGAGTATATTATAGTCCCTTGATCATCTCTTTTTTTCCTGGAATATATATCCTACTTGATATAACCTCAGACTACATTGAACACTATGCTGGTACATTTAAACTCCTATATACTACTTTTATTTCCTTACCATATTTTTTTTATTAAAATAGGAATATTCTTTTGCCCCCCTGGTTACATGTAAAAACAAGTTTCAACATTTGCTTCCAAAATCTTGACTTCCAGATTCTTTCTCTTCTTCCCACCCTACTCCCCCTCAATGAGAAAGCAAATTACTTGATATAGGTTAAAATGTATAGTTATAAAAAGCATTACCACAATAGTCATGTTGCAAAAGTAAACACAACTTCCCCTCCCCCAAAGAGGAAACTCAAGAAAAATAAAGCAGGGGTGGAAAAGCATGCTTCAGTCTGTATTGAAACCATCAGCTCTGTCTATTGGATGGATAGTATTCTTTATCCTAAGTCCTTTAGAGTTCTCTTGGGTCACAGTATTACTGAGAAAAGGTAGGTCATTCCAAACAGATCATCCTACAACATTGCTGTTACTTTATATAAGGTACATTTCGCATTGCATCAACTTGTACAAGGTTTTTTTGATTTTGTTTTGTTTTGTTTTGTTTTGTTTTGTTTTGTTTTACTATCCTATTCAGCATTTCCCAAAACATAACAGCACTTCATCTCAGTCACATACCATGATTTGTTCAGCCATTTCCCAAATGCTGGGCATCCTCTCAATCTCCAGCTCCCCACCACCAGACAGGAGTTGCTTTAAATATCCCTTTACAAGCAGATTCTTTTCTTACCATATTTCAACTATTCTGGGATAGGTAATGACACTGCTAGACGAAAAGGGAAAATGGTTTTATAGCTCTTTGGACATAGTTTCAAGTTGTTCTACAGAAGTGTTGAATCTTTTCACAATTCCTCCAACAGTGGATCAGGGTCTCAATTTCCGTACAACTCTTCCAGTATTTTTCATTATATTCTTTTGTACTATTAACCAGTCCAATAGGTCCAAGTTAGTACCTCAGAATTGTTCTAGCCTGCATTTCTCCTGTCAGTTGTATGTTAAGACATTTTTAAAAATGATATAAATAGATTGCATAAATAGATATGAAAACTCTTCCTATCTCTTGATCATTTACCAATTTTTATAAATTTGCCTCTGTTCTGTATGTTTAAGAAATAAGGTCTCTATTAGAGAAACGTGGTCAGTATTTTTCCCACAGTTGATATTGCTAACTGTATTCCCCCCATCCTATTCCCCCACCCCATTTATTCTATTTTCTCTCTCCTTTCCCCCTGTCCCTCTTCAAAAGTGTTTTGCATCTATCCCCTCCCACAATCTTCACTCCTTTCTATCACCTACCCCTCCCCACCTCCAATTTCTTCCTTCCCCTTCCTCTCATCCCTTTCCTCTTAGGTAAAACAGATTTCTTTTTTTTTCCAATTTATATTTTATTTTACTTTTCTAATTACAACTCAGGAAAGTGTTTCAACATTCATTCATATGCACATGCATATTTCTACCTTACATAATTTCTTTCCACCCTGCCTTTCTACCCTCCTCCCCGCAGCAGTGAACAATCTGGTGAATACCATTTTAATTTGTTTTACTATGTTTACAGATAAGTCATTTTCCGAATGAGGAATTAGTACTAAGGGGAAAAGATAGGAAAGAAAACAAAAGAAAATTTTAAAATGTGAAAATAGGATTCTTTTAGATTCCATAGGGTTTTTTGCTTGTTTGTTTGTTTGTTTGTTTGTTTTGTGGTCTTGTTTTTCTGTTTTATTTTGTTTTTCTTTCTCTGAATATTTATAGTATTGCCCATAGTAGGTCTCCTAGGGTTGTACTAGCTTTCCAAACAGCTGAGAGGAGCTGTACCCATCAAGGCTGATCAACTCACAATGCTGCTGTCAATGTCTATAATGTGGAAGATGCATTTCTTACCCAAATGAGTGTATCCATTATTTCCTCTCTCAACAAATTCCAATGAGAGTAAGGTTCACTCATTCCTGCTCACCTTTTCCCTCTTCCACTCCACTTTGAAAGTTTTTTCTTTTGCCTCTTTTGTTTTCTTTTGTTTTTTAGGTTTTTGCAAGGCAAATGGGGTTAAGTGGCTTGCCCAAGGCCACACAGCTAGGTAATTATTTTAGTGTCTGAGACTGTATTTGAACCCAGGTACTCCTGACTTCAGGGCCAGTGCTTTATCCACTATGCCACCTAGCTGCCCCTCTTGCCTCTTTTATGTGAAATAACTTACCCCATTTTAACTCTCTTTTTCCTTTCTCTCAGTACATTCCTCTCTCACACTTTAACTCCATTTAATATATATATATATATATATATATATATACATATATATATATATATATATATATATATATACACATATCTTCAAATTAAGATCCCTCCTGTGTCTTATCCACATATGCTCCTTCTAACTCTCCTAATAAATAGAAGGTTCATATGGGTTAGCAGTATCATTTTCCTATGTAGAAATGCAAACAATTCAGCATCATTAAGTCCTTTATGATTTGCCTTTCCTGTTTACCTATTTTATGCTTCACTTGAGTCCTATACCTGAAGATCAAATTTTCTATTCAGTTCTGTCCTTTAATCAGGAAAGTTTCAAAGTGCCCTATTTCACTGAATGTTCATCTTTTCCCAAAAAATGAATGTTCAGTTTTGCTGGGCAGTTGACTCCTGATTGTAATCCAAGCTCTTTTGCCTACCAAAATATCATATTCCAAGCCCTATGAGTGTTTAATGTAGACACTACCAAATCTTATGTTATCCTGACAGCAGCTCCATATTTGAATTGTTTCTTTCTGACTCTTTGCAATATTTTTCTCCTTGACTTGATAGTTCAGAAATTTGACTGTAATATTCCTGGAAGTTTTCATTTTTGGATCTCTTTCAGGAGGTGTTCAGGGCATTCTTTCCATTTCTATTTTACCCTCTGCTTCTAGAATATTAGGGCCAATGTTCTTGATAATTTCTTTAAAAAATGATGTCTAAACTCTTTTTTTTGGTCATGGTTTCAGTTAGTCTAATATTTTTAAATTATCCCTTATGAATCTATTTTCCAGATCAGATGTTTTCCCACTGAGATATTTCACATTTTCCTCTAGTTTTTCATTCTTCTTGTTTTTTTATTGTTTCCTTATTTCTCACAGTCATCAGCTTCCTTTAGCTCCATTCTGTATTTGATGGAGTTATTTTCTTTAGAGAGCTTTATTATCTCCTCTTCTAACTGGTCAATTCTGCTTTTTAAGGGATTCTTTTCATTGACCTTTTGGACTGCTTTTTTTCCATTTGGCCCAGTTTGGCTTTTAAGATATCACTTTCTCCAGCATTTTCTTGTATCTCCTTCACCAAGCTGTTGACTCAATTAACATGATTTTCCTGCATCTCTCTCATTTATCTTCCCTATTTTTCCTCCACCTCTCTTACTTGATTTTCAAAATCTTTTTGGGGCTCTCTTCCATGGCCTGAGACCAATTTGTACTTTTCTTGGAAGCTTTGGATGCAGAAGCTTTGACTTTGCTATCTTCTGAGATTATATTTTGATCCTCCATAGGACCAAAGTAATTGTCTATGTTTGGAATATTTTCTTCTTTTGTTTGCTCATTTCCCCAGCTATGACTGGATTTTAACTCTTTGTTAAGGTGAGGCCCTGCCTCCAGGGTGGAGGATGCACCTGCCCAAGCATTTGAAAGTTTTTGCAGTTGTTTTCAGAGAAACATCCAGGGACCTGAAAGTTCTCGAATCCTCTAAGATCTTTTTAGCAACTCTGATTGTTGTCCTGGCCTGTGCTGGCACAAGCACTCATTTCTGTCCTGAACCCATGAGGATAGTCCTTGTTACTAAGGCCTCAATTGCTCTACTGCTCCTTTTTCCTAAGACTTGGACCCAGATTATGACCTGAATCTGAGTATAGGAAAAGTCATAGTTGTAAAAGTCAAAGTTGCAAAGAAACCTCAGCAATCTCCCCCAAGCCCCTTACTCTCTGTGAACTGAATGCTCTGAGAGCAGCTGCCAGGTAGCTCCCTGCCTGGTGACTCCCCATGTCTGCTCCTGGTCTCCTTGGGCCGGGTCTGGGCGGTGTATGTCTGCAGTTGGTTGTGCTCCACTCTCACTCTGGTGTGCCAGAGTTTTCCTGCTGACCTTCCAAGTTGTCGTTGACAATCTCTGGGTGAAGAGATCTGGAAACTGCCACTGCTGCCATGGACCCAGGTGCCCCATGGTCTAATCCTAGATGGCTGGAGCTGGTTTGCTCTGATAAAATCTGGGCTGCACTGCATATCCTTTCTAATCTCAGTGGAACAGACCCTTCCTGCAGATCTTCCAAGTTGCCTTAGGTTGGAAAATTGTTTCACTCAGGTTTTTTTTTCTATTTTCTGCCATTCTACAATTTTGTTAGAATCATTATTTATAGGTATTTGGAGTGGTTTGGGGTAGAGCTTGTGGGAATCCCTGCCTTTTCTCCACCATCTTGGCTCCCAAATCTCAATTTATATCCTGGCATCCAATTTTATTTTCTCTTGTCTCATTTTTGGCATTTGTCTTGGTTACTAATGATCTATTTGACACAACATGAGTTCAACTGTAATTAACTGAGTGGAAATGTGAATGCTAATTAAAAATCTTGGGAGTACAGTCTAGAGACCAACTAGAATCTCTGTATGTACCCTCCAGAACAGTTCATTTTGACAAAACACTTAATGACACCCAGAAATAATAAAGTTTTTATTCTTAAGCATTTTCTATAGATTGTTGGAGCTAGGAACCTGCAGTTATAAGTTAGTTACAGAGTTGGTTTTTCAATTTCATTTTCTCCAATTTGAGATTGGCATGCCATCTTTCATAAATTAAAAAAAATAAATCTTATCCAGTATTTATTTAACTGCTATAGAAAAGAAATCCCCCAAATGCCCTAGACAGAATGACAATGTAGCATAGTGGATTTAGAGTCAGAAAATCTGATTCAAATTCTAGCCTTGTAATTTACTATCTGTATGACCTTGGGCAAAACATTAAACCTCTCTGGGTCCCAATTCCTTTTCTCTAAAATGTGTTGCACCAAGTAAAACTAAATTTTCAGCTCTAAATCTTACTATCTCATGAAGGTCCTCTTCAGTCTATACAAATAATAGGCAAACCAAGCACTATTAATGGTATCACTTCTTTAAAGAATCCAAAATACTATTTGTTGACTAGACTCCCTTATAATTAATTTCTGAAATTCATGAGAACAATAATATATTTATACATATATATTAAACATTCATATATATATATATATGTGCCACATATATGTATGGAAGTATGTAAATATGTTTGAATTGACATAATCAGTAGAATTATAAATTTAGATGATGAATGGATCTTGGTGGTCATCTATTTCAGCTCCTTCATTTTACTAAAAAAAGAAAAGGCTATTTAAAAATAAAGTTACAGATTTCCCAGATAGATAGATAGATAGATAGATAGATAGATAGATAGATGATAGGATAGATGATAGATAGATAGATAGATAGATAGATAGATAGATAGATAGATGCCCAGAAAGGGAATCAAAGGAGCCTGAGGGGAGAAGGAAAAATATACACTGCTGGGGAAGATAGCCTTTATGGATATGGAGTCATTATGTAATGTGATGAGATGAAGAGAGACAGAGCTCTGGGGTCCAATCATCCTTTACTAGCTGGATGCCCAGTCATGCAAGAAACACTTTCAAAAAACACAAATAGCCCAACAAGGAAGACAGTTGCAAAGTGAAAGGGTGTGCTCAGCAACCAGAGAATTCTGGCTGAATGAACTTCTAGCAGTAACTGAAAGAGAAGTAAAGGATGTTCATGCATTTGGCAAAGTAGCTCCTGAACTGGTTGTATTTAACTCTCACTCTCCCATTCTAAACTATTTACACTTACACTTTGTCCTGTTGCTATTTTAAAATTATTTCCCCCAATTCCAATGGATCTCAAGTAAACCAAATGTTTTCAGTTTATTATTTAGGAATATAATTTGGCATGAATTTTTGAACCTTTAGTATTTCCTAATACATATTTCCCTCTTAAATAAATCTTGACCGAAAAATACTGATCACTGTGAATTTTGTCTAATGAAATGTTCCTATGAGCCACACAGATGCAGGTCACATGGTTAGTACACCCTGAGAATAAAACCCAGAGCATCATAAAGAGTATAAATGAGAGAGACAAGGTATGTAACTTTACTTGATTGTCTGCCCTGAACAATTGATTTAAAAAACAAATTTATCAGTACCATCCTCTTGTCTACTGGCAAACAAAACTCCCATTGCCCAAAGACTGTTGACAGGACTTCTCTCAAAGGTATAAAATATAGGCAAAGGCAAAAAATAAAAAGGGGGAATATTTCCTTGTGGAATTTTTGAAGCTGCCTCTTCTTGTTGGAGAATTTCATTTATTTCAACAAATTTGAGTTGACATGAGCACTACCAAAAGATTTCTTTAGGGTCCATTTTAGTTATGTTTTCTTTTCAACATTGTCCTTAGTGGTGGTTGACATTAGGAATAAATTTTCCATCTTCTTTCCTGTTGGGCAAATGCTGACATGTATTGTTTTATATGGGGATCATTTATTTTTCTCATTTTTTAATGGAAAAATCTATCAGTATTTGTCTCCTTTTACCTCCAAAAACAATGATGATAATGTACCATTTTACTTCCATCAGTTTATATTTCAATTTTAATAAGCATATTTTCACATCTTATAGACATCGTTATATCACATAGACAGTGTAGTAAGCTTCTTTGATTGGTTCATTTTTATTAACCCTTAGAAATATCTCCTGGATTCAGATCTTAGTCTTCTATTCTTCTTGAGAGAGGTGTGGATAATAAGCAAAGATGATTCTTGGAAATTTCATTTAATTTCATTTTTACCCAAGAAGCCATGCTGGGGAACTAAGACATTTTTATTATCACTAATAATTCTGGACATGTACATGGTTTCCACTTTCCATTCCTTTATCACTCTATTTTTTTTCTTTATTTAGAAGATAAATTTGATCTTACCAGGAATTAACTAAGCTAGATTTCCTCTAATAACTTTAATTAGTATTGTTTCCTTTCTGACTGCTATGTGTTATTGAACCAAGTCATTTTATTTACATGAGTTACAAATTACTTTTCCATTTATATTTTGTCCAAAAATTTTCATATACAATAATTCCCATCATAGTTCAGTTTAATATGGAGCAACATAATATATTTTGGAGTGAAGATTCTGGGAAGATGGTGAAATAAGTTTAAATAAACTTTTCAGCTCTCCAAATTTTCTCCACAAAAAAAGGCTGAACTTCACCTCAGAGGACACTTAGAGTATCAGAAATAAACAAAAGTAGAGAAAGCAGCTGTCCTCCTAAGAAGACAGCAAGAGAGACTTGACCTCCTACCACAGAGGCTTGGTAATGGTGAAGTGTATACAACCTCAGAGCTATTCTATAGAATTAGCAAATAATCAGTCCCAGGGGCAACTGTGTCTTTCTCTTTAACTGGGGAACTTTCACTTCACAGACTGAGAGGGGGTAGTTAGAAGATTTGTGTAAGAGAACTTTAGTAAGAAGGACCTTATACTGTCTAGGTGGTTGTGCTGATCAGTACAGTGCTGGGCTATAATTGTGAATAAGTACAGAAACAGAGAGATGGGGATCCTATTGACTGTAGGTAGTTGCAGCAGAGCAAAGTGGCCAACTGTAGTTTACAGTCACTAGAAGGACCATAGGAAGCATGAATATTTGCAGGATAGCATTTATGTGACATTATATCAGAAAATAAAAGTAAGAAGGACCCAAGGTTTGAAGAATCATTCCCCATACCTCAGGACAAGAAGTTGATTATATTAATTGATGCTAAAAAGAAAATAAAACAAAATGAAACTATAAATGAGTAAACAAAAGAGTAAGAAGTCAACCATAGAGAGTTAATATAGAAATAGAGAATATGTGAGTTCATATTTAGAGAAAAATGGTGAAACTGTAAAAGTCACTCCTTTTTCTATGAGAAATATCAAATGATCCCAAGTTTGAAAATAATTCTTGGAAGAACTTAAAAAGACCTCTAAAAATAAAAAAAAAGAGGGAGAAAGAGAGATGGAGGAAAAATTAGGAAAAAACTAAAAGCAATTAAGAAAATCAAGAAATTTATGAAAAGAAAGTCAACTAAGTTGAAATAAAGTATCAAAACTCAAAGAAGAATAAAAAATTCCTTGAAAACTATAATTGAGCAAAGGGAAACTAATAACAATATAAGGCAACAAGAAATAATGAAAAAATTAAAATAATGGAAAAGAATAGAAACAAATGTTAAGTATCTTATAAGAAAAACAAGTGACCTTCAACAGATTGAATATAAATACTCTAAGAATAAGCAGACTACCTAAAATTGATGTTTTAAAAAGACTCTTGATACAATATTACAAGAATTCATCAAATAAAATTGCCCTAAAATTCTAGAACAAGAAGGCAAAGTAGAATTAGAAAAATTCCACTCAGTCATCACCTTAACAAAAACTCTGGAGGAAAACTTACAGAAATATTATAAGCAAGTTTAAAAGTTCTCAATTTAAGGAGAAAAACTGAGATTTTAACCAAGAATAAATTATCCAGCAAAGTTAACTATAATCTTGATGAAAAAAATGAACATTTACCAAACTGAAAGACCTTCAAGGATTTGTGTAAAAAAATAGCAAAACTTAATGCAAATTTTAACATGTAAGATCTTGGAGTAATATAAAGTAAACATTAGGGACAAATTATAAAGGTCTCACTGAAGTCAAGTTGTTTACATCTTTTATGTGAAAATGTAATCATTATTCTTATGACATCATTATTTGTGTAGTTTGAAAGAAAGACTGATGTATAGGTGGAAGTGATTATAAAAAAACAAAACTGTTGGAAAGGATAAAAAGTACTAATTTTTCATACAAATGAGCTATGGAAGAAAGAACTGATACAGAGGAAGCAAATGAGAGGGAGGTGGGTAGTGCTGGAGCTTTACTATCATAGTGAATAGGTTATAGAGAGAACTTTCACTCTATTTATACATGTATTATATATATATATATATATATATATACATATGTGTGGATTATGTATATGTATTGTTTTTATGTGTATATTTGTGTCTATGTTTATGTATCTGCAAACAGGTATTCAGGTATAAAACTTTACAAATTTAGAAAGAAACAACAGGGCAAGGTGATAGAATGGATAAAGAGGATAAGCGAGGGACCCTCATAGCAGTGAATAGATTAAGGAATAGAAGGGCAAAGTAGCAGGAAGTATGAAGTAGAAAGAGGAGGAAAAAGATAGAGTGAGAAGGGTAGTTAGGAAAAGTTGGGAATGAGGAAAATTTACCAGTAATTTTGGCTTAGATTATTCATGGGATGAATTTACCCATAAAATGAAAGCAGATATATTAAAATTTTGAATTTGATTATTTGTTGCTTTCAGAAAATACAGTTAAAAGAAAAGATACAGACAAAAATAAAATAAAGGGCTGGAATAGAATTTATCATATGATAAACACAAGCAACAATTACTAATTTAAGAATAAAATAAATCAAAAGAGAAAATGGAGAAACTATGATAAATGCTACCAATTTAATATTATTTTAGATCATTTAAAATACTCAGATAGTATAAAATACCTGCCAAAATAGACTCAGAAACTATATGAACATTAACATATAATATTTTTTTTACAAGTAGAGTCAGATACAAATAATTAGAGTGATATTTTTGGCAATGGATAGTTAAAGTAAATATATTAAAAGTGGCAATTTAAAATAATCCTTTATTCAATGCCATTTCAATTGAATTACTAAAACAAAACAAACATATTGAGTTAGAAAAAAATAATAATGTTCATTTGGAAGTATAAAATGTCAAGAATTTCAAAGAAACTAGGTGAAAAAGATGTAAAGGTAAAAGATTCAGCAGCATCAGACTTGAAACTATATTATAAAGCAATATTCTTGTTGAAATGTAAAATGAATAATTTTTAATTATTGTCTATTAAAATTTTTTATATAAATGAAATCAATGTAGTCAAGACTAGAAGAAAAAGGAAACCTTTCATTAATAATCTCTCAAATAGGATGTGATTGTCTTGGTATACTGCTGTGATGTAGGTAGAATGAAGGAAGTAATGAACTGATTAAATAAAACCATGAAATGACTTGTAGCAAGGTATAGCTACCAATGGAAATATGCATAATGGTTTTACACATATGTTTATGAGTTTTTATGTATATATCTGTAGACATTTATGTACATTTATGCATATAAGTGTTTCGTTAGGGTAGGGGAATGGGGAGGAACAAAAATGAAACATCACACAGCAGAGAACAAAATAAAAGCTAGAAAGAAGCAAAGAAAAACTGGGTAGCTATGAAAGCAATATGTAATATTTTTTTATAAAAGCTTTCTTGAAATGGAAATTTAATGTTTTATATTGAATTCTTTTATTCCTCTGTGGACATGGAAATGTCCTTTTAGTTCTTTTCTTTTTTCTATTATTGTTTCAAGTGAATTAAAAAAAATTGCAAAATAACCCATAGCTTTCTATTTATTGGTGCTCAGATTGGTGTTTTTTGTTTATCTCAGTACCTCCTAGAGGAATGGTAGCCACAGGAGGACCTCAGGTCCTAAATGCAGCTGTTCTGGAGAACAAAGAAGTCACAGTGCTACTGTTCATATGCTTCAAATACAGTCACATGAAAACAAATTGCAATAAAAGGAAATTGAAATGCTCTCAAGTTAGTTGCCTTCAGGATATTTCAGTTTCTCAAATTCACTGCTAATTCTTATTTTAACAAGAGAATGAAGGTGGCCTTCCAGCATTGCACTAAGTTACTTAATTTAAAATTTCAATTTATAGTGGCACCATATAGTTCAGGAAACAGGACACATGGCATAATAGTAAGACACTAGAGTTCATATATGAGGCATCTTGGAGTAGGGAAGACAGTGTAGATTTGGAATCACAGAATCTCAGTGACACTTAGTCCTAACTGGAAGGCATGGGTCTGTTTCCTACTTTCACTTCTGTGAATGTGTTCAGGTTGCTTAAATAGTCTGAGATTCAGTTTCTTCATCTGTAAATCAGGGATGATAATAATAGCTACAGTACCTACCATGAAGATATTGTTTGAGGTTCAAATTGGACATTTAAGTACAGTATTTTGTCAACTTTAAAGCCCTGTATAAATGTTGATTATTATTGTGATAAATGCTATACATATTTTGGAGAAAATGTGATATAAACTAGATTTCAATATTTATTAGAAAGTTAGAGCAAAAAATCTTCAAGAAGATAAAAACATCCTAAGCATTTGCCTTACATCTTACTAATATTTATAGGACAAATCATCAGATTCAGCAAATTTTACTCTGGAGAAAATGAAAGCTGATGAGCCCAATGTTTTAACAATTAACCTCTGTTCACCTTTTTTTACAAATTCTTTTCCCCTCCATCAGTAGTAATAACTGATAAATGGTCTCCTACAATAGGATTTTCATGATTACAAAATGAATCTCAAGGATTTTCTGCTTTTAGTAACCACAGAAAAAGAAAACCTCAAAGGATAGCAAATTTCATCCACTCCTGAACAGTAATTTCTTATGCAATATTCCCTAGAAGAGACCATCTATTCTTTGCTACAAAATTCTAGAATGAGGGAGCCTAATGACTCCTGGAAGGTTTTACTTTTAAACAACAAACATTTTCCCAAGCTTATCATAGAACCATAGATCAAAACTTGGAAAAAGACTTTAGATGTCAGAAAATCCAAGTTCCTCATTTTATAGATTAAGAATCAAGGTACAGAAAGATAAAGTGAAAATACAAAGGCCACGAATCTAGTAAGTATATAAGAAGGATTTAAACTTGACTTTTCGTCTTCAGTTCCAGAGTGCACGCAGATCAGTATACCAGTGGTGTCAAACTCAAATAAGACTGATCTGTGAGGACCACATATTGGCTTATAAAACAACAAATTAACATGAATTGTTTTTTATTATTATTTTTAGTCATGTCTAACTGTTCATAATCCTTTTGGAATTGTCTTAGCAAACATACTGAAATGGATTCCCATTTTTGTTCTCCAGCTCATTTTACTAATGAGAAACTGAGGTCAAAAGTCTTTAACTTGCTTAGAGTCTGAGAGCAGATTTGAACTCAGGAAGATGAGTCTTCCTGACTCTGGGACTCACACTCTATTGACTGTACCATCTGGCTCCTCCATTATTCATTATATGTTTCCAATTATATTTTCATTTGCTTTGTTGAATTCAGAAATTTTGCAGAATCTCTGCACTACACATAGGACCTCTCAATATATCCTTATCTCTATTTAACCTAAACTGAGTAGTCAAGAATGTTCTGAATTTTATTATGATTAAATACTTAAGGAAATAAGGAGGAATAAGGAGAAAAATGAGAAATGGAGGAAAAGAAGTTATACAACATATGGTTAGAAAGAAGACAGGAGAAGGGCAGGAATTAGGATAGGGACATATCTCTTCATGTCACCATTGCTGCTATAATTGCCATGGCATCAAATGAATTGCAAAAGAGAAAATCCCAAGGTATTAAAATAAATGTTCTAGTTGTAACATGCAGTCTTCACATGAAACACAAAGAATGATTTTTATTTTTATTCCTGCTACTCAAGCATGACTAGTGATAAATTAGCTTTGTTGTCTTACTCTCACTGAGCTTGCATCCCTAATCTTTGTTTCTTACAAATTTGTTTTTCTTTCTGTTTCACCATTTGTTTCTAGGGAAAAAAAATCTCTGAAATATGTTTATTCAATGAATTAGAAATTTGGGTTTGTTTCAAGGGAATTAAATACAGCCTAGATGGAGTCCAAGATAAATGATCTAAAATGAAAGAGTTATATATTTTATTATTGCTGGGAGGCATTCCATGTCACAAAATTGGGACCTTGAAATAACAAAAGAGATTTTTGTTGATGCATATTTAAGTTTCCTAAAATCATGTTCAAGTGTTCCAAAGAACATATGAATCTAGACCAATACCAAACCCAATGAGGATTCTTATTTTAGGAATAGTTTTGGGAGTAGGCTGCCACAGGCAGATGCTTCAAGCACATGATGTTTCTTTTGTTTTTCTTATAGCAGATTTGAAAACTAATCTCAAGAAGCAGACTTTTGACTAGAAAGTCATACCTATGAAAGAAGTGTTATCCACACTTATATGAGATCAGGAAAAAGAAATAATTAGTTCTGCTTACAAACTTACTTCCTTATGGACTAGTAAAACCTTACTTCCACCACTGCTTGATTTATTCTTATATCTATTTATCCCTATTTCTATCTCTACTATCCATATCTCTATTTATCTCTCTCTATATACCTATCTATCTCCATTGCCAAATTTTCAAATTCTTGATTGTTTCTTTTTCTGGAAGGAAATTTTAATGTTTTAACATGCCAACCTTTAAAATCTGAATTCAAGTTTCATAATCCACATTGCACCACAGGTTTCTTCTTTTTGTTTCCTAAACAACTGCAACTGTTTCTAATAGAGCATATTCTCTTGTTCATGCATTCTATATTGTCTGTGCATTTCCAAAAAATGTAGTACTCTAAACTGAACACAATATTATAAAAGTGCTCAAAAAAGGACAGAAAGTAGCATAATTAACAAGACTTAAAAGCCTTGCCAAAAATTTTTGTTGCAGGGGGGGATTTTCAAGGCTCCCCCAAATAAGGGTTCCAACAAAATACCAAAGAAAGAGGTTGGGAGCTCTATATTGATTATATATAAGTACCTTAACATCAAAGTGGGTTACTTACTTTGGGGCAATCTGGAACAGCAGCTAGATGATAAAAGTGGAGTCCAGTAAAGACACCCCCCAAAGAAACCCTGTGCTAATTATAGAACTCTAACAAAGACAGGGGAGTTAGAATATGTTAATGTGAATTGGCTGATATTTGGGAATTTCTCTACTCAGCACTGGACTCGGGTCCCAGACACTTGGATTTCCTTTCAACATTGTTTGGGTTGAAGTCCCAAATATGCAAGGTCATGTACTGGTAACTGTGCCCTAAATATTATTATTATAGGGACTCCACACTTATGGTTATAATTTCTCTGAAGGCATTTGTTTCATTTGGGCCATCATGTCACACTTATGACTCATGTTGACTTTACAGCAACTAAAACCTCCACATTTTTTCGTAGGAATCTGTCTCCAACAGATTAGGATTTGATTTTGGGAAGCAAAATTAAGATTTCTCTTAATTAAAATTAACTTTCTTTGTTGTGACCCATCATTCTAATCTGTTGAGATCTTTTTGGGTCTTGACATCAATATGACTTACAAAGTTGATAAGTAACATTTAGACCTTCAACCAATCAATCAAATAAAAAAGTAAAGGTTCTGTACATCATAGAAACAAGAACAAATCTCTGAGGCAATCCACTAACTAACCCCTGGTTAGAATTAGATGATTCAATATCATTAAGAATAACATTGGTTGCTATTTGAATCCAACTATTTTAATAGCTTTTGATTTATATAATTGCATAAATTTCAAGTCCACATTCTTCCATTTCACTCACAAGATTGACATGAAATAGTCAACTACTTTTCAATGAGCTCCCAAGCTTTCATTTACCTTACAGATATTTAAGGTCTTTGGTCTGTTTTGTTTCTATATCTAGTCAAGAAAAGAGATTAGGTTCTTTTAGTATGAGGTGTAAGGATGAAGACATATTGATATCTTAAAGATCTTAAGCACACACAAACTATTCCTTTAATAATATAGTATATTTTGACAATTTTGCCAAGAACAAAATAGTAGTTGTTGTTATAAAATTCTCCTTAGTCACAGATATCTAAAATAACTGGGTTTCAACATTTACAATTGTACAGCACAGTCAGTTCTCTGGATGGGCAAAGCTGGCTCCATGTGAAAAGCACTAAAATGTAAATGAATTTTAGGCTTCACTTGTGCCAAAATTCTGAATCAGAAGAAATTCTTTATGCTTATACCACAATTTCTTTACTTATTTTTAATATTCCTCTATTTGACAACCATAAAAAATAAACAAATGGTACAAATAAAAAGCAAAATTATAACTCAAATACTGAACCTTTAAGAATAAAGATGTAAATGAATTACTAAAAACTAAGAAAGTAAACAATGTGCTTTTGTTCTTCTCCACTTACAGACCTTTGATTGTGAAAAAATTAATCTCTTTCCTCTTTATATCCTCTCTGTTCTCCCTTAACTTCTAATTGACTTTTTTTGTTTCTGTTCTCTTTATTTCTTCTATTCTGCCTTTCCTTCTTGTTTCTTCCCATTTTCCTTCTTTTCTTTTTTTTATTTTTTCTTTGTTTCTTCCCTAAAACCACATTATTTCTCTACTCTTCAATTTGCTTAATTCCTTTTCCTAATGCCACAATTTCAGTAAAGAAGATAACTTTTTTCTTCTATATTTAATTATTTATTAGGTTTTTGGAGTTTAAATATTCAAATAATTTTTGATTGCTTCTGCTTCTATAATCTCCAAAATTAATGAGCTCCCAAGCTTTTATTTACCTTACAGATCCTTCTTTCTACACATTTCTTTTTTATTACAATAATCTTGTTGTGAGAGTAAACATAAATGCCTCTCCATGCAAAACAAGATGAGAAACCTCAAGAATAGCAAGAGAGAGAAAAAAAAAAAAGGACTTCAGTCTGTGTTCAGATTTTAATAGTTCTTTCTCTGGGTTGAGTTGCCTTCTTTATCATAATTCCACCAAAGAAGGTGCTTCAATATTTTTCCAACAGTTGCTATTACTAGCTGTATTTCCTTACCACTCTCGTTTATTCCATTTTCTCTCTCTCCTTTCACTCTGTCCCTGTTCAAAAGTGTGTTGTATCTGAGTTCCCTGTCCCATGATCTTCCCTCTCTTCTATCACCTATTCCCCCCTTCCCTCCTCATATCCCCCTTTATCCCACCCCTTTCCTCTCATTTTTCTCTAGGGTAAGATAGATTTCTATAGCCTATTGAATATATATATATATATATATATATATATATATATATATATACACACATATATAATGTTATTTCCTCTCTGAGCCATTTCTGATGAGAATGAAGGTTCACTCATTCTCCCTGGATTTCCCCCATTCCACTCCATTGTAAAAGCTGTTTCTTGACTCTTATGTGAAATACCTTAGTCCCTTCTTCCTCTCCTTTCTCTTCTTACCAATACTTTCTTTTTCACCACTGTCTCCATCTTTTTACTATATTATGCCATTATATTCAGTTCCTTCCTGTGCCCTGTCTATATATGCTCCTTCTAACAGCTCTTATAAATGAGAAAGTTCATATGAGTTATCAATATCTTCTTCGCATGCAGGAATACAAACAGTTCAACATTCTTCATACTTAGAAATTCTCATCTTCCCTCTCTATGGTTCACCAGAGTCCTATACTTGAAGATCAAACATTGGTTTGTTTAAATAAGAAAGTTTGAAAACCCCCTGTTTCATTGAAAGTCCATCCAGTTTTGCTGGGTAGTTGATTCTTGGTTGTAAAACAAATGTTTCGCCTTCTGAAATATCATATTCCAAGCCCCTATGAGTCCTTAATGTAGATGCTGCCAGATTCTGTATCATCCAATTATAGATCCATGGTAGTTGAATTACTTGTTTCTGGTAGCTTTTATTATTTTCTCTTTGACTTGGGAATTTTGGAATTTAGTGATAATATTACTGGAAGCTTATCTTTTGGGATCTTTTTTGAGGAGGTTATAAGTGAATTCCCGCAATTTCTATTTTATGCTCTGCTTCTAGGATCTCAGGGCAATTTTGCTGTACTATTTCTTGAAAAATGAAATCTAGGCTCTTTTTCTGGTCATGACTTTCAGGTAGCCCAATAATTTTCAATTTATCACTTCTAGATCTGGTTTGTTTTGGAGGTTGGTTGCTTTTCAGTGAGATATTTCACATTTTCTTCTAATTTGGGTTTTTTTTGGCATAGTTTTATTTCCTGTTGACTTTTCACAAAGTCATTGGCTTCCTTTAGTCCCATTCTGTATTTGAAGGAGTTATTTTCTTCAGAGAGGTTTTTTTTTAATCTCCTTTTCCAACTACATTTCAAAGCATTCTTCTTTTCATTTGCCTTTTGTGTTGCTTTTGCCATTTGCCCTAAACTGGTATTTAACATATTATTTTTCTTCAGTATTTTTTGTATTTCTTTCACCAAGATGATGGTTTTCATGATTTTTCTGCATTGCTCTCATTTTTCCTCCCAAGTTTTCCTCTACCTCTCTTAATTGTTTTTCAAAGGCTTTTGGGGACTCATCCATAGCCTGAGCCTTTTTTTCTATTTCTCTTGAAGGTTTTAGATACAGTAGCTTTGATTTTGTATTCTGCAACTTCCATGGAATCAAAGTAATCTCCTTTTTTTTTAGTTTTTTGCATGTCAATGGGGTTAAGTGGCTTGCCCAAGGCCACACAGCAAGGTAATTGTCTGAGATCAAATTTGAATTCAGGTCCTCCTGACTCCAGGCCTGGTGCTCTATCCACTGTGCCACCTAGCAGTCCCCAAAGTAATTTTCTATGGTCAGATTCTTCTTTTTCGTTTTTTTTTGCTCATTTCCTCAAGCTTAGACTGATTTATTGCACTTCCAAGGCTTTGGGGGCGGCGGGTTGAGGGACCTTAAATCCTCCAAGGTCTTATGGAAGGCTCTTAGCCCAAACTGCAACCTGTATCTGAATGTGGGCAAACAGCTGAGTCCTGCCCCAGGGAGAGCAGAGAGACCTCTTCAGTCTCCCCTGACCCTCTTACCATCTGTGGGTTGTACTCTGGGGGTACAGGCTGGTTTTCCCCATTCCTGTTGCAGGTTCTCGCTGCAGGGCTGCTCTGAGGCCTGCGCTCTGCACTCTTTGGGGTGTGGTGGAGTTTTCTCACCGCTCCTTAAGGCTGTTCCCAGTGATCACAGAGAGGAAATCTGGAACCCACTCCCCTCTGTCTGGGACCCAGGCTTCCCCCAGGGATCTAAGCCCCAGACCTGGCTGCAGCTGGGGCTGCAAGTACACTTACAGCAGCTTTATCCATCCCCCAGTCTCAGTGAAACAGACCTTTCCTGCAAAACTTCTAAGTTGTCTTGGACTGGGAAATTGTATCACTCAGCCTTTCTGTGGGTTTCGTCCCTGTAAATTTTGGCTAAAGTCACAATTTGGCAGCTTTTGGAGTTTTGGGGGGAACATGTTTCTGGGAATTCCTGTCTCCACTCCTCCATCTTGTCTCCTCCCTTCTCCTTTTTGCAGATTTCAATGATCTCTATCTTCCTTCTGTTCTCATGTCTTTTTACCTTTAATTTCTTCCATTTCAAAATATGTCCTTATCATTTTCAAGTATTGAAGTTTATTTAGGGACAGCTAAGTGACACAGTGGATAGAATACCAGCCCTGGAGTCAGAAGGACAAGGACCTGGGTTCAAATTCAACCTCAGACACTTAATAATTACTTAGTTGTGTGACCTTGGGCCAGTCACTTAACCTCCCCCCATTACCTTGCAAAAAACAAAAACAAAAATTAGGTTATCTAATTCATTTTCTTACTCAAGTTTATAATCCCCATTACCTATTAAATTAAACACCAAATACTTAGAATGAAATTCAAGATGTTAATATAACAATAACCATTTTGCACTAGAAATTCAGTCTATGCTTTCTTTGATGTTGGTACTTTTCATTGAGATTGAGCACACCTTTTTATGAAAAAAATATTAAAACTGATCAGAAAATAAATCATCAATCTGGTTTATGCAAATTTAGCTAGATGGCCCTGGGACAATAAGCTTAATATCTTTTCTATATCTTAAACCTTTCCAGCCTCCGAGACCTTTTGTTCTGTTGTCAAAAGTTTGGATAGTCCAGTATATATATTCAGGCCTACGTGAGTTATAAAAAGACATTGATGCACAATCTATTAATGTACCTCACCATCCTCCTCCATCTCCCTGAGTCAGGTTTATTATATTTATCATTCCTTTTTGGATTCAAAACTATTCAAATAGTTTTTTTTTTTTTTTCCCAAAGGGCCTAATGACTACCAGAAAGAAATCTTCAGTGCATGGACTCAAGGATATGTGCTTGGATCTATGATATTTATTTTTTTAAATCAATGTCTTGGATAAATACAGAGATAGCATGTTTATTATATTTTTAAATTATATAATAATGCTAGGGATAGGGATCAGCAGCAGTGACTAACAAAACTTTCAACACAGAGACAGTAAGGGCATCAGAAAACTGATTAGAAGATTATGGGGATACTTTAATGAAACTGGGTTAAGAGCTATGTTATAGTTTCCATACCTGGTTCTGAGTCACAATTTCAGGACCGGAGGACTGCTAGCAGAAGCAGATATTCCAGTCCAAGTTACAGGATACAAAAGAGTGCTTGTATGTGCTCACAGTCTATAAGACAAGAGAGATGGACAGGAATAGTAAACTGGGAAGTCAAATCTATATATCTGGTCATCTGCTACCTTTGTGAATGATTGTTTATTGGGGGGGGGGGGATGGTTTGTTTTATTCATTATTTAATTATTTGATTCAATGCAGACAAATCATAACCTTGCATTTGGGAACAATGTGCACCTGAGCTAAGTCATTATACCAAAGTTAGTATAAATTTTAGTGACTTTTAGTTAATAATTTTAATTTTTTTCCCATTGTTAAAACAATGCAGTCTTACCATGTGCTCATGAAAACTTCTATCCTATCATATTCTTTCCTATGATTATATTTTTCATATTCTTGACATATTTTTCAATCTAAAAGATGTACAGTAGAATTATAAAACTTTTAATTCTCTTTTCCCACCTCCATCCCCTCAGTGGCAAACAATCAAGTCAAATTGCACATGCAAATTTATGTTTAACATGTTTACAGATTAATCATTTTCAGTTTGAAGAATTAGAATTAAGGGAAAGACTTACATGAGATAATTATTTTAAAAATAAAGGTAATTCTGAAGGAGATTTTTTTTTTGGTTTTTGCTTTGCTTTACTTTTCTTCCTTTGGAAGGGAATAGCATTGTCCATCAGTGGTCTCCTAGGGTTGTCCTAGCTCTCTGAACTATAGAGAGCAGCTGCATCCTTCAGGGTTGATTACAATGATGCTGTTAATGTGTATATTGTTCTCTTGGTACTGCTCCCTTAATAGAAAGGATTCATGATGAAAAATTCTATCCCCTTCAAGAGAAAGAAAATCAATAAACTCTTGAGTGCATATTTGAAGCATACTTTTTTCCTTTATTTTTCTTCTTTTGTGAGTGTTTTCTTTTGTGACATGACTCAACTATTTTGTCCTTTTAACTTGAAAACTCTAGCTTCTGGCTCTGAAAATTCTATATATAATTTGGTTGGCCATTCTTTCATGAGGCTATTTGTAGTCTATTTATACTTTGCCCTGTGCTTCTACAATTAAAGGGATGTTTTAACTATAATTAATTAAAATGAAATATAAATGAGCATTATATGTCCATTTATAAGGGAATGTAATGATTATCAAATTCTCTCCTCGTTCTGTTTTCATTTCAACTTTTTATGGTAGATAATCTTACTTTTAGTTTTATGAGTCATTTCATATTATTCTAATATTTCTGTTTACCTTTTTGAAATGAGTTCTCTTAACTATATTACATTTTTCAGAGACATGACTTCAGGAATGTTGTCTACTTTTACCTTACAGTTATTCTTTCCAAATTTTCTAATTTCATAATGATCTCATTTCAAACTTTTTTCATTTCTCAGATCTAATGATAAAGTTTTTGACAAGTCTCTTATTATTTCAATGAATTAATATCTCTGAATTATTATATTGAGATATCTTTTCACCTTTACTATTTCGTCACAGTACTAGTAGGTTAGCAGTTTTCTTATGTTACCTCACATTTACAGCTTCAATTATAAGATTTTTTTTGTTCCAGAAACAAGATCTGCCCCCCCATTTCTTGAACTGATAGAAGTAGTTGGATGCAAAATCATGTCTGTTCATAGAATTGGATGTTGTTCTATGACTAGGTACTGCCTTCACTATTTTATAGAGATATTTCAATATAAATACCCAGCCAAAGTCCTGGCTAGGTATTTCAGGACTATCATGAAACTGCAAGCTAAAGATCAAAGTGTTACCAAATTCCACTCTGCTATAGTCTGCAGCTTTTATATTTTATACTTGTCCTAATGTTGGTTGTGCTGGTTTTGCCAGTTTCCTCATCTTTGCAAACTTCAGATAATAAGTCCTTGAGTTTCTTGACCTGGATCACTCCATCTTCAGGGGGGTTTACAGAGCATCCAAGTTACATTACCCTTAGTACATTTCCTTGCACTATGACTTAATGGGAAGCCTTGACTTGGATCAACCTTTACTTCAGGTTTCTTATTTTTATATCCTTTCTGGACTGAAGGAGCTTAATAGCAAATTTGTTTCTTTTTAGTTTTTAGTGTTTCATATGGCACATGTCCTCATTAACAATAGGTGTTCCTGGAAATGACTTTTTGCTCCTCTGATGGGTTTGAAATAGAATTGAAGAATTGTGTTGGGTTGTATTTTTATTTATATTTAACATGTGTTTTCATATGGTTATTGATTGCCTTGGTTTGTTCTCTTAGAAAGTATTAGTTCATTATTTGATTTGATATTTGATTTGATTTTTATTATTTTATTTTGTTTCATTTCATTTCATTTTATTTTATTTCATTTTATTGTTTTTTATTTTATTATTTTTTTTTTGCAAGGCAAATGGGGTTAAGTGGCTTGCCCAAGGCCACACAGCTAGGTCATTATTAAGTGTCTTGGGCCAGATTTGAACTCAGGTACTCCTGATTCCAGGGCCAGTGCTCCGTTCACTGCAACACCTAGCTGCCCCTCATTCATTATTTTAAATGACTATCAATTGAAGAATTTGTTAAAATTTGAATTAAATTCTTATATCCTTAAGACTTTTATCAGAGAAATCTGTTGCAAAAATATTTTCTAAGTTGTTTTCTATTTAGCTTAGCTGCATTAGATGTGTTTATGAGAAAAATTCTTAAAACATTAAGTAATGAAAAGCATATCAAATTTATCTTCTCTTTTTCCTCTCCATTACTTGTTTTGAAATTTTTTTTCTTCTCTATACATGCAATATATATTTTTTCTGCATTTCTCATAAAATGAGACACTAAAGAGAAATTCAGCCTATAAAACTATTGACTAATATCCTTCATTTTAATAATCACCAGCACCACCAGCACTATCATAATTACATATTGCTTAATGGTTTTAAAAATGCTTTGCAAATATTACCTAATTTTATTCTAATGAGAATAAAAGCAAAAATTTAAATAAAATATTAGCAAACAATATAATGCAATATAGCACAAAGATTTCACATTATTATCAGGACAGATCTGTTTCAGGCATAAAAGGTAGGTATAATATTAGGCAAACAGCAAAAAAGATAAAATATTGATAAAATAGTATACTTATTTCTATTTTAAAAACATAGAATCTCGCAATAAATGTATCTTTCGTTAAAATAAAGAGGAAAGACCTCTAGCCAAGATGGTAGAGAGAAGTGCTCCTCTTTCCCCTCAGAAACAACATGCAAGAAATAACAGAAATTCAAAGGACAAAGCCTAGAAAGAGAAGCTAGGATAAGAACACCTACCAAGAAGGTCTGTCTCAGGGGATTGTGGGTGAACCAGGAGATGAGAGCAGAGAGTTAGCACAGGGGTAGCAGTGGGGTGGAGCCAGAGAATCAGACTCAGCCATCTTTAGCTATAGAGTCTTTGGTTGGGGGGGGGGGGGGCTGTGGGGGTGTATGCAGAGAGCAATGGAAGTTCCAGCACAGAGTTTCAGAGCACACCTGGAAAACAATCAGCTGGTTGGGGGACCTGAATTCCATACTCTCAGTGGAGCCCTTTGCCCAGAATAAACAAAGAAAAGACCCCACCCCCATAGGTTAAGACTTGGTCATCAGAATTCACTCAACTGAAACAGAGATTAACTCCCTCCTCTAGGGCCCATACCAGTGTTCAAGGTCAACTCAGACTCTGCTCCTGAGGACCTCACTACAGAGAAAGCAACCAATGTACCCTACTGATCAGCCCTTGGAATTACTAAAACTAAGTGAACAGAGCTTCTAGGATCTTCAAAAGCAAACTCCTGAGAGCCAGTTCCACCCCCAACACAAGATTCTAGAAAGATGAAGAAAGGCCATCAAAGGGGGCCCATGGAGAACTACTTAGAAAAGAGATTCTCACCCAGAGAGATCTAGCACTGTTGAGGAGAATATGAATTTTCTCCAGTCCAGAAACACTTCCTTGAAGAAATCAGGAAGGAGTTTAAAAATCAATTGGGAAAATTGGGAAAAGAAACTCAAGAGAAAATTAGTACCTTGAAAGAGTAAATTAACATCTCACAACAAGAAAACAAGTCCATGGAAAATAAAATTGAGGGGCTGCTAGGTGGCGTAGTGGATAAAGCACCAGCCTTGGAGTCAAGAGTACCTGGGCTCAAATCTGGTCTCAGACACTTAATAATTACCTAGCTGTGTGGCCTTGGGCAAGCCACTTAACCCCATTTGTCTTGCAAAAAACTAAAAATTAAAGAAAGAAAATACAATTGGCTAAATGCAAATTGAAAATAATTCTCTTAGATCTTTAAATGGGCAAATGCAAAAAGAAAATGACTCTCTCGAAACTACACTTGGGCAAATGGAAAACTCCTTCAAAAATAGAATAGACCAGCTAGAAAAGGAGTTTCAAAAGATAAATGAAGAAAAATCTTCTCCTCTACAATAAAAATAATAATGGAATCAGCCAAAACTAATGACTTCATGAGAATACAAGACTGTGTTAAACAAAACCAAAAGACTGAAAAAAATAGAAGAAAATGATGTAAAATACTTCACCAGCAAAACCACTGACCTCAAGAACAGGTCAAAAAGGGACAACCTGAGAATTATAGGCCTTCCTGAAAACATTGAAGAAAAAAAAAGCCTGGACTTAATATTACAGGATTTAGTGATGGAAAATTGACTTGATATCATGGAACCAGAGGGAAAAATAGTTATCGACAGAATATATCTATCCCCCTGAAAACACCAAGGAATTTTATGGCAAAATTCCAGAACTATAAGATATAAGACAAATCCTGGCAATCATACAGAAAGAAAAAATATTTAAATACCAAGGAGCCAAAGTAAGGATTGTGTAAGACCTGGCTGCATCGACATTCAGGGATTGAAGGACCTGGAATGAGATATTCCAAAGAGCAAGAGAGTTTGGAATGCAGCCAAGAATCTGCTATACAGAAAAACTGAGCCTTCTCTTCCAGGGGAAAAGATGGACATTTAATGAAATGGGAGACTTCCAATATTTTCTGATGAAAAGATCAGAACTAAATAAAAAAAATTTGAACATCAAATAGGAGGCTCAAGAGACACAGGAAAAGGTTAAAATAAAAGATTAAAGGGAAAAAATCTGCTATCCAATAAGATGAAACTGGCTATATACCCACTTGGGAGAAAGAGTCTTCTAAATCTTGAGAATTGTAACTATTAGAGAGAATATACAAACCACTCATAACTTTTCTTTGACTCAGATAGAATGATTTAAAAACAATAACTTCTTAAAAAGGGGTGTCAGTAAGGAGAAAGGAGGGTGGAAGGAGATTGAATGGGTTAAATCTCATTATATCAAAGGATACAAAAGATCTACTGTAATGGAGGGGAAGAAGGGAGGAGGTGATAACTACTGGAATTTTCATCTCATCAGACATGGCTTAAAGTTAATTTAGACACAATCAAGTTAAGAAACTTATCTTACCTTTCAAGCATTAAAAGGGGCAAAATGGAGGTGGGGACTAAAAAAAGGAAGGGAGGAAGGGGAAAAGGGAAAGGGCAAAGAAAGGGTAGGGGGGGTTTATATAGGAGAGGACAGACACACTGAAAGTAGTGGTATTCAGAAAAGAAACCACTGGAGAATATGGATAAAGGGGAAAAAGCGGAAAATACAAACAGAAGGAAGATAGCATGGAGGGCAATAAAGAGTTAATGATTATAGCTTTGAACGTGAATGAGATGAACTCTCCCTTAAAAATGAAAGTGAATAGCAGACTGGATTAATTACCAGAATTCTATAATATGCTGCTTACAAGAAATTCATTTGAAGCAGAGAGATACATATAGCGTAAAAGTAAAAGGTTGGAGGAAAATATATTTTGCTTCAGCTGAAGGGAAAAAAGCAGAGGTTCCTTATCTCAAAGTATCTGCAAAAATAGATAGCTTTAAAACAGATAAGGAAAGAAACTTTATCTTCCTAGAAAATAGGAGGATAGACAATGAAGCAATTTCAAAATTAATTATATATGTACCTAATGGTATAGCATCCAAATTCTTAGAGAAGTTGAAAGAACTACAGGAAGACATGGACAGTAAAACTCTACTAGTGGGAAACCTCAACCTCCTGCTTTAAGATTTAGCTAAATTGAATCATAAAATAAGCAAGAAGGAAATTAAGTATATAAATAGATTGTTAGAAAACCTAGATATGATAGACTTATGGAGGAAATTGAATGGGTATAGAAAGGAATAGACATTTTTTTCTGGAAGTACATGGCACTTACACAAAAACTGACCATGTACAAGGGCATAAAAGCTAATGACCAATTGTAGAAAGGCAGAAATAGTGAGTACATCTTTCTCAGATCTTAATACAATAAAAAATCATACGCAATATTTGGCAAGGGAGAAATAGAACCAGAATTAATTGGAAACTAAATAGCCTCATTTTAAAGAATGAGTGGTTCAAGCAACAAATTATAGAAAATTAATTATTTCATCCTAGATAATGACAACAATGAAAAAATATACCAAAATCCTATGGGACACACTCAAGGGGGCTGTCAGGGGATATAGTATATTTTTAAATGCTTACATGAATAAGTTAGAGAAAGATGAAATCAATGAACTAAATATGCAAATAAAAAAATTAGAGAAAGAACAAATTAAAATCTCAATTAAATACTAAATTAGAAATTCTAAACATTAAAGGATAAATTAATAAAATAGAGAGAAGGAAAATTATTGAACTAATAAAATAAAATAAAACCAAGTCATGGTTTTATGAAAAAACCAATAAAATTGATAAACCTCCGGTCATTTTGACTAAAAAAAAAAGAAAGAAGAAAACCAGATTGCTAGTATCATAAACAAAAAAAGGTGAACTTACCACCAATGAGGAGGAAATTAAAGTAATAATTAGAAATTATTTTGCCTGACCACTAATCAGGAGGAAATTAAAGTAATAATTAGAAATTATTTTGCCCGACTCTATTCCAATAAATGACAATCTAAGTGAAATGGATGAATATTTAAAGAAATATAAATTGCTCAGATTAAATGAAGAGGAAATTTAAAAACCTAAATAACCCTATCTCAGAAAAAGAATTTCAACAAGTCATTACTGAAATCACTAAGAAAAAATCTCCAAGACCAGATGGATTCACAAGAGAATTCTATCAAACATTTAATGAACAGTTGGTTCTAATTCTACATAAACTCTTTGGAAAAATAGGTGAAGACAGAACTCTGCCTAACACTTTCCATGACACCAATATGGTGCTGATACCTAAACCAGGAAGAGTTAAAATAGAGAAAGAATTATAGACCTATTTCCCTGAAGAATATAGATACAAAAATCTTAAATAAAATCTTAGCAAAGCAATTACAGCAAGTTATCACTAGGATAATATATTATGATCAAGTAGAATTTATCCAAGGAAGACAGGGCTGGTTCAATCTTAGGAAAAATGTTAGTATAATTAATTATATCAATAACAAATCTATCAGAAATCATATGATCTTATCAATACATGCTGAAAAGTCTTTTGACAAAATACAGCAACCATACCTACTAAAAACACTAGAGAGTGGAGGAATAAATGGCTTGTTCCTCAGAATAATAGGCACTATTGATCTGCAACCATCAACAAGCACTATATGCAACAGGAATAGGCTAGAGGCATTCCTAATAAAATCAGGGGTGAAACAAGGATGCCCATCATCATTACTATTCAATATTACATGAGGAATTTTAGTTTCAGCAATAAGAGGAAAAAAATATATTGAAAGAATTAGAATTGGAAAGGAAGAAACAAAACTCTCACTCTTTGCAGATGAAATGATGGTATACCTAGAGAATTCCAAAATATCATCTAAAAAACTTTCAGAAATAATTAACAACTTTAGCAAAGTAGCAGGATATAAAAGAAACCCTCATAGATCTTCAACATTTCTAAATATGACTTGCAAGATACAGCAGAAAGAACCAGAAAGAGAAATCCCATTCAAAGTAACCACTGACAATATGAAATACCTGAGAGTCTACCTGCCAAGACAGACTCAAAAACATTTTGAAAACTAATACAAAACACTTCTCACACAAATAAAATCAGATTTAAATAGCTGGGCAAACATCAACTACTCATGAATAAGATGAGATAATATAATAAAATGACAATTCTACCAAAACTAAACTACTTATTTAGTGCCCTACCAATCAAAATTTTTAAAAAATTACTTTAATGAGTTAGAAAAAAGTTATAAGTAAATTTATATGGAGAAATAAAAAGTCAAGAATTTCCAGGGATTCACTGAAAAAAGTACAAAAGAAGGTGATTTAGCCTTACCATATCTAAAATTATATCATAAAGTAGCAGTCATCAAAACTGTCTGGTACTGGCTAAGAAATAGAGTGGTGGATCAGTGGTACCATAGCTAGGTGCAATAGCAGGAAATGATTATAGTAATCTGCTGTTTGATAAACCCAAAGAGTCCTGCTGTTGGGATTAAAACTCTCAGTTTAATAAAAGCTGTTGGGAAAGTTGGAAGTTAGTATGGAAGAAATTTGCATTAGACCAACACCTCACACACTATAGCAACATAAGATAAAAATGGATATAGGATGTAGACTTAAAACAATATTATAAGCAAAGTAGAAGATCAAGGAATAGTTTACTTGTCAGATCTATGGGAAGTGAAGCAGTTTATGACTAAGTAAGAGATGGACAACATCATTAAAAAGCTTTTGCACAGACAAAACTACTGTAACCAAAATCAAAAGAAATATAGTAAACTGGGAAATAATTTTTCACAACTAGTATTACTGACTGATAAAGGAATCATTTCTAAAATATACAGAGAACTATGTCAAATTTTCATAAAAATAAGCCATTCCCCAATTGACAAATGGTCAAAGGATATGCAAAGACATTTTACTGCTGAGGAAATCGAAATGATCCATAGTCATATGAAAAATTGCTCTTGGGGAGGCTAGGTGGCTTAGTGGATAGAGCACTGGCCCTAGAGACAGGACCTGAGTTCAAATTCAGCCTCAGACACTCAATAATTACCTAGCTGTGGCGTTAGGCAAGCCACTTAACTCCCAGTGCCTTGCAAAAAAATTCTCTAAATCATTACTTATTAGAGAAATGCAAATTAAAGCATCTCTGGGATATCACCTCACACTTCTCAGACTGGCCAATATGACCAGAAAGAACAATGATCAATGCTGGAAGGGATGTGGGAAATTGGGGACACTAATGCATTGTTGGTGGAGCTATGAACTCATCCAAACTTTCTGGAGAGCAATTTGAAATTATGCCCAAAGAGCAACAAAAATGTGCATAGTCTTTCATCCAGCTATACCACTACTGGGTCTGAAGAGATGAGGAAAAAGGGTAAAAACATCACTTGTACAAAAATATTCATAGCAGCCCTCTTTGTGGTGGCAAAAAATTGGAAATTCAATGAATGCCCTTCAATTTGGGAACGCTTTAACAAACTGTCATATATGTATGTCATGGAGCACTATCATTCTTTTACAAACCAGGAGGGATTTTAATTAAGGGAATCCTGGAAGGATTTGCATGAACTGATGCTGAGTGAGATTAGCAGGACCAGAAAAACATTGTACACTCTATCAGCAATATGGGGGTGATGATCAACCTTGATGGACTTGCAGCAACCAGGGACAATTCTGGACCATCTGCAATGGAGAATACCATCTGTATCCAGACAAAGAATTGTGGAGTTTGAACAAAGGCCCAATTTAGGGAAAAAAAACCCTGTCTTATTATGCAATTTTGCTATCTCTTATACGTTACTTTTCTTTCTTAAGGATATGATTTCTCTCTCATCACATTCAACTGAGATCAGCGTACACCATGGAAACAATGTAAAGACTAACAGACTGCCTTCTATGGGGGGGGGGGGAACAAGAATGGGGGGGATTGCAAAATTCAAAATTATTAAAATCTCTCTTTGGACAACTCAAAAAATCCAATAGGTGTTCCTCTGGAAAGCTAGGCTTGGATATATAACCATCCCAACTTAGCTGAAATACCGCTATCCAAAACATTTTTCCCCAATAGTTTCTCAGCTCTCTAATGACATTTTTTATATCATTCCTCCTGTGCAGTATAGCATCATCTACTAACATCACCATTGACCTTTTGGTGATCTTCAATTTAATTCTTTCAAGTCTGTGATAGTCCATGACTAAGAGTCATCACTAGAAAATGTTGTTAAAAGAATGGTCTTTTTATTTCAGAAAGAAGTTTTAGATAATTAAATAAAGGCTGCAATTTGGTAGAGGGGTTATGATCTGTACAGATTTCCTGAGGCAGTATGCACAGTAGAAAGAAGTTGGAACTGATGTCACAGTTCAGATTATTCTTCTGCTCTTTACTATCTGTCTGAGCATGAACATGTCACTTAGTCTTTGGGTTTTACTTTCCTCCATTATAAAATAAAGACTCCTTGATCTTTATATTTTCTTGCAGATCTTAATCTATTAGCCTCCTTACTGAAAAAAGCAAATCTATTTTAATCCAACTGGGGTTATCAACCCCAGTGCCAATGTATTTTGAAGAGCTCACAATTTTCTATAAAGTTGGTTTGGATATAATATCTTTATTTAAATGGATTAATCCAAACAAAGAAATATATACCCTTTACTTTAAACATAACATAAAAGAGATAGCTTTAGATATTTTTGAACAAAGTCAGATTTTTTTTATGTCTGAACAGTAATGGCAGAAGTTGGAGATGGTTCTGAAAAATCACTGAGGGTAAATGAAAATCATTTATCAAGCTACACATTAAAGCAATTAATGATCATATGTAAATCTGCAGTTGCCTCTGGATCTGTTAGATAAAAGAAAAAATATAGTCTAATAAGAAACTTATTTTTTTCTTTTGATACCATAATGGGGGGGTCAGAGAATTTCTCCCAGAATATGAAGGGGATTAAATTCATTTGAAGTGGACTTGTCAGTAATTGTCTTTGCAATGGATTCAACAGGTTTTGGAGAGAGGTTGCACATAGCTCATATGGTGATTCATTTACTTATTGAAAGGCAATCAAAATGAATTGCAAAAATCTTCTCTTTTGTCTAGAAATCTGAAGAAGCAAACTTCAAAGCTCAGGACTTCAGGGTTTTATTGTTCCTTATTTTACCTGCTGCTAGCAGATCTCTATTTCATTTCATCAAGGCAGAGGCAAAGGATGAGTCAGTTGCCTGGGTTCCTAGCAGGAGACATTATTATATGGACTTTCCTAACAGTTTCTCCATATGATGGTTTTGCACTGATTTTGTGAACTGAAAAAAAAACAGCATTCGAATTTAATGTCACTGAGCCAATACAATTGTAGAATGAGCTTTTTTTTTTTTAGAGAATCTTCATGGAGGTGATTTGGATGTGAAAAGATTATTAACTAGTAAACAAATATATTGCAAAGGAATATATATTTCTTTCTAAAGTTGGCTATATGCTCTTCTTCAACGATAGATACTCCAAGTACCAGTTTCCCCCTTTTTCTAATGAGCACTAGCCTAATTTCATTTCTTAAAAAATTTTTTCCTGAAGCTTTGTTATTATTGAAATTCATGAGAGCAAACAGTGCATGCTATTTTAAAAGTATTTTCTTCAGTCAAATTGGGTGGAATCTCATTAGAAGAGGCATTACTCTACTGAAAACAGTTTCCACAGTCATGGATAACCTCCTGCACCTTTGAGAGACCCAGACCAAATTGTCTGCAAATGAGCACTGAAATGGGTCTCAGTTTGTGCCTCTCTGAAAAGCCGCCAAAAGGCTTCCATTGGAAAATAAACAAGCAGAAGCAAAAGAGCACCAGCAAAATCAATTCCAGACCAATCTGACTGAAACAATAACCTTTTGGAAAGCATCACATTAGCTTTGGAATTTATCATACCTAACTGCTTAATTTAATGAATCATTTTTTTTTCCTTCCCCTTTGAAGACAGCTTCCTTTGAGGCGATCCTTCACACCCTAAAAATGACCAGTGGGCAGCCAGAGGACTAGCTATTATTTATTTTCTTAATCTACTATCACTTCTAATGTTTGATTTTCAGATTTGACTTAGATTTTTGGGAGTGGTGGATTGATCTCCAGTATTCCTTACTTTGTATCAACTTCTGGATATCATCTGTCATCTTCCTTAAAGCTTGTAGCACATCTAACAAATGGTAATAGTACTTCTCTTCATGGTTCCTTTACACTAACTTTTCTAGGAAATGAAATAGTAGTACTATCATTTATTAAGACTGGTAGGGTTTTGGAGAGGTTTTGGAGCGTGAGGTGGGTGATACTTGGGTAAGTGTGTTGAACTGGTGGAGGTGTGGAAATTAGTAATCTAACTGTCTGGACCTTCTTATACTTCTGTACATCAATGCCAGCTGACAATAAAGTCCAATCTTTTTGTACATCATTGAGTCTACCATCTTAACAATATATAGAGCCACTCAAAAAGAGCAGTAGAAAACCATCTACATTTCACCCCATGCAATTAAAATCCATGTTTTCACATAACTCCTCCAAAGAGAATATATTAAATGTGCTGGAAAATTTCCCCTAGTACTATTTTTTTTTAGATTTTTCAAGGCAATGGGGTTAAGTGGCTTGCCCAAGGCCAAATGTCTAGGTAATTATTAAGGTGTCTGAGGCCGGATTTGAACCCAGGTACTCCTGACTCCAAGGCCATGCTCTATCCACTGTGCCACCTAACTGCCCCTCCCCTAGTACTATTTATCAGCATTCTCTGAATAATAGTGTTTTATTCAGTCTATCCTTCTAGTTCATTATTCATTCATGAGTAACCTATTTCTTTTTTTCAACAAATATTTCCTCAGTGGTATCTTTTCTCCCTTTCTTACATTCACATTATATCTAGAGACAACTAAGAATGAAAGCAAGAATAAAATAATCAAAAATATGTTGTTTTTATAAATCTTCTGATAATCTCAATGGCTAGACTATTTTCTAAATCTCTAAGCCAGTAAAGTATACAAAAACAAATATTTTCCTATTTTATTCATTGCAATATGCAACAATTTTTATAACAATAATGATAACAATAGAATATACTTTATATTCTATAATTTCAGTGTATATGTACCTTATATTTAAACTTTTCAACTATTTCTCCATTTTTGCTTTTCATCTAGCTACTATGTAATACTTATCAGTCTGTCTTTCTATACATTATTTATTTTGATCTTCATAATATTATTATAATAAAGATAGTATAAGCTTAGTATAACAAATATTAATGAGTATACTGAGGTTCATTGAAAATAAGTAAATTAATGAAAGTCCTGAAATATTAAAAAAAATATATATAATAAGTATATGTAAATTTATATATCTATGTCTAAAAATTCACATATACTATATAATATATATGTGTGTACACATTTATGTGTATATCTTTCTCTTTATATCTATCTATATTTATCTATTTTATAGGTATTTTGATTTCTATTCTAAATGATCTTTTCCAATAATCAGTGTTTTATCTGTTCTGTGCCTGAATTACTTCTAGGCCTAGTATATTTAGAGGACTTTCCACTAATCTTTTGGTTTATGTGAGAAAGAAAGAAAGAAAGAAAGAAAGAAAGGAAGGAAGGAAGGAAGGAAGGAAGGAAGGAAGGAAGGAAGGAAGGAAGGAAGGAAGGAAGGAAGGAAGGAAGAAGAAGAAAGAAAGAAGAAAGAAAGAAAGAAAGAAAGAAAGAAGAAAGAAAGAAAGAAAGAAAGAAAGAAAGAAAGAAAACTGTGTTAAACATAAAGAATACAAATGCAAGGCTGGCTAGGAAGTGAAAGAGTCAAGAGAAGCAGCGGCAGAGTCAGAAGTAGACAAGGATGGTCTACTAATGGTGTTTCTGGGTCAAGATTGACCAGTGAGTAGAAAGGATCACAAAATAGAACCATCTCAGGGTAGAAAGAATTCTTATAACCTAGTTGATGTGTTTAAAAAGTGAGGAGTAGAGATTTTAATAATTTAGCATAGAAACAAAGAGAGTTTGGAGAGTAAATATTGATTATTCTCCTTCCTTTCTATATTCTTAGCTATCTCAACTATCTCATGATGTTTTCATGATTTCTTTATTTTTTTGCTCTGTATTCTATCCTTCTATCCTCTCCATTTCTGTTTGTTGCAGAACACCTGGATCCGTACTATTTTGTCAGAGAATTAAAGCTGGTATATGGCTTCTTCCTTTAACTATCCTTTCCTCCTTCCTTCCCTCCCTCCCAATCACATTCCCTCCCTCATGGTCACTCTCATAAATAAGTGTGTAAATACTTGAAAGAGTCTATGTGTTCCTTCCTTCCGTATATCTGATTCTCCTGAAATCCAGCAGGCTTGGCTGATTCCAGTACAGGTATGAGGATGGCTTCGATTCTAGCTGAGAACACATTTAGTTCCATGTTTCTCATATTGTATGTTGTGATGAGTTATTTCTGATTGAAGTTCAAGAACAAAATTCCTGAAATGGTATTTGAGGTTGTAAGAAGAAGAAAAATTAAATTTTGTATATGTGTATATGAAAAATGTTAAAATATGAATATGTGAAATGTGAAAATGTGAATTTGTGAAACGTGAATATGTCAAATCTTGCTTCATATATTTACTAGCTGTGTGAACCTGGATAAATAATTTAGTCTTGTTTGTCATAGTTTCCTGATCTGTAAGATGAGCTAGAGAAAGAAATAGCAAAACATTCTAGCATCTTTTTTTATTTCATTTTAATTTATTTTAGTTTCCAATTTGCAAGCAAATATAGTTTTTAGCATCATTTTTTGCAAGCTTTTGAATTCCTAATTTTGCTACTACCCTCCCTTCTTCCCCCCTCCACACAGCAGCAAATAATCTGATATAGATTGAACATGTACAGACATGGTTAACACATTTCCATAATAGTCATGTTGTGAAGGAAGAAGTAAACATAAGAGGGAAAACAAATGAGAAAGAAAGAGAAAATTCAAAGGAAGTTTTTAAAAAAGGGAACATAGGATGCTTAGCTCTGCATTCAGAATCCATAGTTATTTTTCTAGATCTGGATGGCATTTTCTATAGCAAGTCTCTCAGGATTGTCTTTGATCAAAGAACTGCAGAGAGGAGTTGAGTCCATCACAGTTGATTATCTAGAAATGTTGCTGTTAATGTGGACAGTGTTCTCTTGGTTGAAATAAATTTTAAAAAATAGAAGAAAATGTAAAATACTCCATTGGTAAAACAACTGACCTGAAAAACGATGCAAGAGAAACAATTTAAGACTCATAGGACTACTTGAAAGACTTGATTTAAAAAAAAGAGCCTGGATTCCATTCTTCAGGATATAGTGAAGGAGAACTGCCCTGATAGCCTGGAACTAGAGGACAAAACAATCATTAAAACATTGATACTGAAAGGGATCCCAAAATGAATTCACCAAGGAACACCATAGCCAAACTCCAGAATTATCAGATTAAGGAGAAATTCTGCAAGTGATCAGACAGAAACAATTCAAATAACAAGGAGCCACATTCCAAATTACACAGCACTTGACTGCAACAATATTATGTCAAAGGACCTGAAATATAGGGAGAGCAAGGGAGTTTGGATTACAACCAAGAATGAACTATCCAGAAAAACTGAGCCTTCTCTTTCAGAGGAAAAAGTGGACATTTAACAAAATAGGCCACGTTCAAATTTTCCAGATGAGAAAAACAGAGTTGAACAGAAAATTTGATCTTCAAACAAGAGATTAAAGATAAACAGTTGAAAAGAAAAAGACTACTAAGTTTACATCCCTACCTAGGAGGAAGGTTCTCATAAGTGTTGATAATTGCAACTCTATTAGAGGGGAAATATACCTGGGCTGAATGGACATTTATGGTGTATCTTTGACTTTGATGGAATGATTAAAAAAAATAGGATAATAAAAAGGTGGGGTAGTAAAGTGACTGGAAGATGGCATAGGTAGAATGGGTTAAATTACATCACATGAGGAGGTGCAAAGGACCTGTTACAATAGAAGGAAAGAAGGATGGGGAGTGTGAACCACTTGAATTTTACTCTAAATTTATTTTACTCAAAGAAGGATTAACATTCACACTCAGCTGAGTTTAGAAATTTATCTTATCTTTCAAGTATTAGGAGGGAAAAGAGGGGAAGGGAAGGAGGGACTTATATAAAGTAGGGAAGAAAGAAGGCGAAAAATGAAAGGGAAAAGAAAAGAGAGATTGATGGATGGAAGTGGAGAAGCCATTGAGGGAGGTGGTATCTGAAAGCAAAACACTAGGCTGGAGGGATAAGGTGAAAGGAGGGGGAAAATGGAAGTGGAGGGGAGTTAGTATGGAAGGTAATAAAAAGTTAATAATTATAACTTTGAATGTAAATGAGATGAACCCTCCCATAAAATGGAAATGGATAGCAGATAGGATTAAAAACCAAAACCCTACAATATACTGCTTATAGAAAAACACATTTGAAGCAGAGAGATACATACAGAGTAAAGATAAAAGCCTGGAGCAGAATGTATTATGCTTCAGAGGAATGAACAAAGCAGGGGCTGTAGTCTTATCTCAAAGCAATTGCAAAAGCTGATCTCATTAAAAGGGATAAGGAAGGAAACTACATCCTCCTAAAAGATACCTTAGACAATCAAATCATTTCAATACTAAATGTGTAGTGTACCAAGTGGTTTAGCATCCAAATTCCTAGAGGAGAAGCCAAATGAGTTATAGGAAGACATAGCAAAACATTACTGGTGGCAACCTCAACCCCCTTCTTCTGAATTAAATAAATCTGTCAAATAAACAAGACAGAAGTTAAGAAGGTGACCAGAAGGTTAGAAAACTTAGATATGATAGATTGCTGGAGAAAATTGAATGCACATAGAAAAGAATATACCTTTTTTTCCCCTGTGGTGCATAATATATATACAAAAATTAACCATGTATAAGGGAATAAAAATCTCATAATCAAATGTAGAAAGACAGAAATATTGAATGCATCCTTTTCAGATTTTGTTGCAATAAAAATCATGTGCAATAAAGGGCCATATAGAGATAGACCTAAAACTAATTGGAAAATAAATAACAATTTTAAAGACAGAGTGGATCAAACAACAAGTCATAGAAAGAATTAATATTTTCATCCAAAACAATGACAAAAATGAGATAAATTATCAAAACTTAAGGGATATAGCCAAAGTAGTTTTTAAGAAAATATTATATCTCTAAATGCTTACTTGAATAAAATAAAGAGATAATTTAATTGGACATGCAACTAAAAAAGTTAGAGAAAGTACAAATAAAAAATCCCCAATCAAAGCTATCTATAGTCACATGAAAAATTTCTCTGAATGATTATTGATTAGAGAACTGGGCATTAAAACATCTCTGAGGTACCACTTCACACATATCAGATTGACTGCTATGACTAGAAAAGAAAATGGTCAATGTTGGAGGGAATGTGGGAAATCTGAGACACTAATGCATTGTTGGTGGAGCTGTGAACTGATCTGACCTTTTGGAGAGCACTTTGGAATTGTGCTCAAAGGACAATAAAAATGTGTATATCCCATGATACAGCAATATCATTACTGGATCTATACCATGAAGATATCATGAAAAAGGGTATAAACATCACTTATACAAAAATATTCATAGCAGTTCTATTTGTGGTGGCAAATAACTGGGAATCGAAGGGATGCCTATCAACTGGGGAAATGACTGAACAAAATTTGGCATATATGAATGCAATGGAATACCATCATTCTCTAAGAAAACAAGACAAATGGGATTTCAGAAAAGTCAAGTAAAACTTGAATTAATGCTAAGTGAGATGCACAGAAGAAGAACATTATACACATTAATAACAGCAATGGGTGGGGCAGCTAGGTGGCACAGTAGATAAAGCACTGGCCCTGGAGTCAGGAGTACCTGGGTTCAAATCCGGTCTCAGAAACTTAATAATTACCTGGCTGTGTGGCCTTGGACAAGCCACTTAACCCCATTTGCCTTGCAAAAACCTAAAAAACAAAACAAACAAACAAAAAAAAAAACAACAGCATGGTGGAGGCAGCTAGGTGGTGCAGTACATAGAGCACCAACCCTGTAGTACCTGAGTTCAAATCCAGCCTCAGACTCTTAATAATTACCTGGCTGTGTGGCCTAACAAAATCAAAAACAAAAACAAACAAAAAAAATAACAACATGGGGTGATGATCAACCATGATGTATTTGTTCATTCCATCAGTGTGAAAATCAGGGACAATTTCAGGGGGTGGGTTAGTTTGGTTTTTGCTAGGCAATGGAGTTAGGTGACTTACCCAAAGACACACAGCTAGATAATTATTAAATGTTTGATGTCAGATTTGAACTCAGGTCCTCCTGTCTCCATGGTCATTCTTCTATCCACTGTGCCTCCTATCTGCTACTAATCAGGGACAATTTAAAAATATAAATATATATTAGTAAAGAGATTATAGCAATTTACCATTAGGATAATCACAATGACCAGCTAAGGTTTATCCCAGGAATGTAGTGATGCTTAAATTTTAGGAAATCAATCAGCATAATTGACCATAATAAATAACTATCTTAAAACAGGAATTATATAAATACTGAAAAAGTCTTTAACAAAATATTACACTCATTCATATTAAAATACTAGATAGCATAGGAATAGAGTCTATAATATTATAGAGCATTATATATGATTCAGATGAGCAATAAGCATTTCTCTTTTTTTTTTTGCTTTTTTTTTAGGTTTTTGCAAGGTAAATGGGGTTAAGTGGCTTGCCCAAGGCCACACAGCCAGGTAATTATTAAGTGTCTGAGGCCGGATTTGAACTCAGTTACTCCTGATTCCAGGGCCGGTGCTCTATCCACTGCACCACCTAGCCTCCCCACAATAAACATTTCTAATAAGATCAGGAATGATACAAGGGTGTCTGATATTACTACCATTATTCAATATTCTACTAGAAATCTTAACTTTTGTAATAAGAGAAGAAAAAATAAATTGAAGGGGGTTAGCTAGGTAACACACTGGCCCTGAAGACAGGAAGACTTAAGTTCAAAGTCAGCCACAGACACTAAATGATTACCTAGTTGTTTGACCTTGGGCAAGTCACTTAATCCCACTGCCTTGCCCGAAAAATGACAACTTGAAGGAATTAGAATTGGTTAATGGGGGGAAAAAAATCTCTCACTCTCTGCAGATGATGTGATGGTATATTTAGAGAATCCTAGAGAATCAACAATAACAAAACAACAACAAAACAACTTCAAATAGTTACCAACTTTAGAAAAGTTGAAGGATATAAAATGAGCCCCCATAAATCATCAACATTTCTGTATATTACCAACGAAGTCTGAAAACAAGAGATTGAAAGAGAAATTCCATTTAACATAGCAGTGGATAGTTAAATATCTAGAAGTTCATCTGCCTTGATATACACAGGAATGAAATGAGCATAAATTCAAAACACTTTTCACACACACACAAAATCTATCTAAACAACTGTAAAAATATCAGTTACTCGTGGGTATCCTGAAATAAGGTAATAATACTGAAAATTCTTTCTAATTTAATCTAGTTTTCAGTGCCATGCCAATAAACTTAAAATCTATTTTAAAGAACTCAAAAAATTGATAATAAAATTAATCTGTTTTCTAGCTCATTAAAATAACTTTTTTGGAATGTTGATTGATAGGGCACAAAATAAGTAGTTTAATTTAGGTAGAATTTTCATTTTTATTATATTAGCTCACCCTATCCATGAGCAGTTGATATTTTCCCAGTTATTTAAATCTGATTTTATTTGTGTGAGAAGTGTTTTGTAATGGTTTTCAAAAAGGTTTTATGTCTGCCTTGGCAGGTAGACTCCCAAGTATTTTATATTGTCTAAAGTTACTTTGAATGGGATTTCTTTTTCTAGCTCTTTTGGTTGTATATCTTCTTAGACATATATAGAAATGTTTAGAATTTACAAGGGTTTATTTTATTGCTAAAGTGCTAATTGCTTTTAGTCATTTTTTAGATGATATTTTGGGATTCTGTAGGTACATCATCATGTGTTCTGCAAAGAGTGAGAGTTTTGTTTCTTCCTTCCCCATTCTAATTCGTTCAATTTCTTTTTTCTTCTCTTATTGCTGAAGTTAACATTTCTAATACGTTATTGAATAGTAGTGGTGATAATGGCCATCCTTGTTTCACCCCTGATCTTATTGGGAATGCCACTAGGTAATCCTCATTGCATATAATGCTTATTGAGGGTTTCAGATAGATACTGCTTATCAAGCAATAATCCATTTATTTCTATCCTCTCTAGTGTTTCTAGTAGGAATGAGTCCTGTATTTTGTCAAAGGCTTTTTGAGCACCTATTGAAATAATCATTTGATTTATGTTAGGTTTGTTATTAATATAGTCAGTCATGCTGACAGTTGGTTTGAACCAACCCTGCATTTCTGAAATAAATCCTGCTTGGTCATAGTGAATTATCCTAATGATAACTTGCTGTAAGTGCTTTGCTACTATTTTGTTTAAGATTTTTGCACACTCCAACTTCTTGAAAAAAAAATTCACTATTTGACAAACTGCTGGGAAAGCTCAGAAATAGTATAACAGAACCTATTAAAAAAACCAACATCTCTTACCATATAAGGTTAAAATGCTTAATTTAGAGAGAAAGGATGATGACAAGCAAATTAGCAGAGCAATGAATAGTTTATCTGTCAGATTTATGTATAGGTGAAGAATTTACCATTAAATAGAGATAATTAACATTATGAATTACAAATGGAATTGTTTAAATTAAAAATAAAATTTTGCACAAACAAAATTCAAGATTACAATGAAACAGAAATCCAGGAAAAAATTTTTGCAACCAGTATTTCTGATAAAATCCTGGTGTCTCAAATACATAAAGAAATGCATCAAATTTATGAGAATTCAAGTCTTTTCCCAACTGAAACATGCTCAAAAGATATGAACAGATAGTTTCCACATGAAAAGAATCCAAGCTATCTATAGTCTTATAGGAATAAATTACACTATTGCTTAGATAAATGCAAATTTAAGCAACTCTGAGCTTTCACTTCATATATCAGATTAGCTAAAATGACAGAAAAGGAAAATGATCAATGTTACAGGGAGTGGGAGGACTGAGACATTGATTTACTGTTGGTGCAGTTGTGAACTGATCCAAACATTCTGGAGAGAAATTTGGAACCATGCTCAAAGGACTATAAAACTGTGCATACCCTTAGATTTAGCAATAACACTACAGGTCTGTCTCCCAAAAGGATCATTACAAATGGGAAAAAAGACCCACTTGTTCAAAAATATGTACCGCAGCTCTTTTTATGTTATCAAAATTAAGGTAATTGAGCTGATGTCTATTAATTGGAGAATGACTGAATAAGTTGTGGTATATGACTATAATGGGATACTGTTCTGTAAGAAATGATGGGAACGTTTCACATAAGCTGATGCTGGAAGATCTGAGCAGAACCAAGAGAATATTATTACAGTAATAGAAACATTACGTGATGTTAAACTATGATACACAATATTTCGTGTATTTGATTTTTATGCAATGCATTGATCAAAGACAGTTCTAAGAGACTTTAGATAGAAAATACCTTCCACAGCTATGGTTTTGAATGCAAATCAAAGTATACACTTTTAAAACTATTAATGTTTTTCTCATTTTTCCCTTTTATTTTGATTCTTCTTTCACACCAGGACTAATACGGAAATATATTTAACATAATTGTATATGTGTAACCTATATCAGATTGCTTATTATCTTGGAGAGGGGATTTAGGAGGGATGGAGAAATATTTGGAACTCAAAAATTTTACAAATTTGAAAGTTTAGAATTATCTTTAAATATAATTGGAAAAATAATACTATTAAGATAAACATTAAGAAACAAAATTCATCTTACAAATTTTGACCACTATTTCTTTTTTGTATTCTATTTTTTATTTTCCCTGTAAACAATAACTTTATTTCAATGCAATTATTTTTATTTTTAAATTATTTTATTTTAAACATTCAAAAAACAAATGTAAGGTGCTATAACACAAAAAAGTTAACTCCTTTCTAGAATCACTCTTCTGTGTTCCTGTTTATCTTAAGAAAACTAATGAAGAATTAGTGAAAAGTGTATTAACTAGTTTTACTGAGTCAGTCAGCTCAAACCAGCTCATGAGAGACTATTGTAAAATTATTCATGCTACCATTTATATCTCAGAATTGATAAATACTCCAAATTAAGGTTTGATTTATTGGTTTTAATTAACTAAATATAAAAAGTGATAGAAAATATGTTCATAATGCTATTAAACTTAAATATGTGCCACACATAGGATTTTTCCCTCACTTAAGGGATGACTGTTAAACATTTAGCAGCATACTATTTGTCAGAAGACAAGATCTGGCTCTGGTCTCTCTCTATTTCTATAATCTTGGTTAGATCAGTTACTTTTTTGAGCCTCAGATTCTACATCTGTAAAAGAAGTGATGATAACCTGATTTCCTATTTATCCTTTAGGATGAGAGTGAGAATCAAATGGAAAAAATACATAAAATATTATGTAATATAAAGTGTTATATAAATGTAAATTGTGTTAAAAATGAACTGTGGTCATCAAAATAGTCAATAGTGTATTTGAAAGTAATATGAAATTGTGCATAGTAGATTTGTAGTTTCATGTGTAATTATCTTTTTGTTATAGTATGTTACAGAAACACTTGTTTTATTCCAGAAAGTAAAATAAAATTAAAATTAGGAAAATGCTTCAGATATGACCTGATTTCATGAAAATAATACAGAAGTTATTATTATCCTTAATGGAAACTCTATACTTTTCATTTATGGAGCATAATGATCACATGCTCTTAAAACCTCAAACAAAAATCATGGTTATCATTCGCAGTTGATTTCTATCCCACACACCTCCAAAGGACCCTCTCTTTCTTCCTCAATCCTCCCATAGCACTCCCTCCCTTTTTCCCATCTCTTGAAGATCTTATTTCCTATTCTACTAAAAAATAGAGATTACTCAACATGAGTCATCTCCTCTCTTTTTCTGTTAATCTCAAATTTTTTTTTGACATCATTTCCCACTCTTTGTTACTTTCTACTAGTATCTGTTGAACTACCTACCCTGTTTCTTCGTGAAGAACTATTCCTTTACTTGCTCCCTCAAGCCTAATCCCTTCGGTATTCTACAATTTATTCTTACTATTGTCTATCTTCTTTCTCATCTCTTATCTCTCCTTACTACAGTTTTTTATGTTGTCTATAAACATAGCTAAGCTTTCATCATATATATCTGATGAAAGCTTAGCTATGTTTTTATATAAAAATAAATATATGTATAATTACTAGATCCAACAATCTACTCTAACAATTATCCTGTATGTCATCTTCTTTGTCTAAATTTATCAAAAAAATCATGATACAATTATTTCCTTCATTTTCTCTTCTTTTACTCAGTTCTTGATGATTGCTAGAACACCAGATTTATATAAAAAATAATTGTGTTCAAATATGGTTTTCAGACTTTTCCTACCTATGTGTCCATGGGTAAGTCACTTAACCTCTGTTTGACTCAGTTTCCTCAATTATAAAATAGGGATAAGCAGCTCTATAAACCCTGCCTCACATATAGTAGGACCTTAATAAATGCTGGTTTGTTTCTCCTTACCTTTTCAATCTGTTGACCACATTACTCAATTGAAATTATAATCTCCAATTGCAGAATCTAATTTTTTATTATTAATTCTAAAATCTATTGCTGTCTCTACAGTATATTGAATTTTTGACGAGCCTATCCTTTTAGATAATAAGTTTTCTCTGACTTTTCATGACATTGTTTTCTGGTGATTTTACCACTGTCTAACTGGACCTTCCCAATTTTATTTTCTCAGCATTCATAGCTCCCATATCCTAGTTCAGATCTAATCCAAGACTATTTAGGAACTTCTTTTTCTTCACTTTCATTTGTTGACTTCATTAGCAACCATTGTTTAATCATCATATATGCTCAAAAGGCTCCCAGCTTTAAAAAGTCAATACCAGACTCTGCTCTGAGTTTAATCCTACATTATACACAGAGACTTTTGAGCATTACAAAATGTTATTCTAGAAAATACATCTCTAACTCTACTTGACCAAAACCCAGCTCAAGGTTTCTTTTCCAATCTGACCCTTCTTCTGAAGTTCCTCTTTTTATCAAGGACATGATCATTTGCCCCCAATCTCCTTCGTCCTCAGTCTCAATTTTCACACTTCCTCATGTGACACATGTAAATTCATTTCCAAGTCTTGAAATTTCTACCTCTATAACATCTCTCATATCCATCACCCTTCTCTGTAGATTCTCATGTCCTTATCATCTCTCTCTCTTCTTAAGTACTGTAATGACTGTTTAATTAGTCAAGTATGTTCCCACTCCAATCAATCCCCTTCAAAACTCCAAAATGATTTTTCTCAAGTTAGTTTATGTCGTTTTCTCACTCAAAAATATGTAGCGACTTCTAGAACAAATCAAAATGTTTTTCTTTTGACTTTTAAGCCCTTCACAAACTAAAACTATTGTACATTTTCAGTCAGACTCTAATTCCCCAACTTTACAGTCAAAACAATCTGTCTTCTTTTTATTCTTTAAAGATGACATTATCTTGGCAGCTAGGTGGAACAGTGGATAGAGCCTCGGCCCTGGGGTCAGGAGTACCTGAGTTCAAATTTGACCTCAGACACTTAATAATTACCTAGCTGTGTGACCTTGGACAAGTTACTTAACCCCAATGCCTTGCAAAAAAAATTCCCAAAATAAACAAACAAATAAAATATGACCTTATCTCCCATTTTTTTGTCTTTACATTCTCATTCCCTTCTACTTCTATCATATATTCCTGACTTCTTTTATTTTTTTATTTTTATTATTTTAGGTTTTTGCAAGGCAAATTGGGTTAAGTGGCTTGCTCAAGGCCACACAGCTAGGTAATTATTAAGTGTCTGAGGGCGGATTTGAACTCAGGTACTCTTGACCCCAGGGCCGGTGCTATATCCACTGTGCCACCTAGCCACCCCCCTGACTCACTTTCTACTGGAAACTTTTACTGATTTGCCAACTAGATTCCTTCTACATCGAAATGCCTTGAATGTATTTTGTATTTCTCTTTCTCTGTCTCTCTCTCTCTAAATATATGTGTGTGTGTGTGTGTGTGTGTGTGTGTGTGTGTGTGTGTGTGTATGTGTGTGTGTGTAAGTGTTTATGCATTTATGTATACTTATGTGTGTATATAGCCTATCTTGATGAAATGATATTTCTCTGAGATGTGCAATAGTTTGTCTTTCTTTCTATACCCAGTACTTTTCCTACTATGGGTAGTAATGGCTGATTGATTTTGAGCCAAAAAAAATTCTCAATTTTTTTTCATGTCAACTAATAATTAAACCAGCTTTTCCTTTAAGCATTTTTGCAATGGGAGAGAGGTAGAAGATTCCAGTAGAAGGGAATGTTAAGTCTAAGATTTCTTCATTGCATGGGCTCTTCCCAAGTAATATCCAACCATTTGAAAATTATTACTGCCACATAAATTATAATAAAGAGATATTTTATAATATGATGGTAGTTAAACTAGCTTATTAAAATTTACTAGAGCTCTCAAGTGAAACATTTTGCAAAATTATCAATATTTTGGCAACAAAATTGACTTATTCCATTATCTAAAGAATAATGCCTTACTAGTAATGTATTAATTATTAAGGCATATCCAATACCAGATGAATGAGATAAAAATGAAGTGAAGAAGAAATCATTCTTTGTAAAACATTGGCAAAATCTATTCCGTCTATATATGCTCTGGTCAAATGACCTTTGAGGAAAATATTCATATATTACACCAGGAAATAGACAAATGTAAAGAATTTTCTGTCACAATTATTCTTCCATAATATCTCTCTATCCCTGACATCTCCCTCAAGGCCAATATGTGTAAGTCTTGCACAGTTCCACAGAGTTGGACTTTTTTTTCTTATTACTGAATAACTGCATTGGCAATGCAGTTATAAATGATTTATGTTCTTCATTTGCATAATACTGTCTTTCTTGTTAAATTTTGGCTCTGATTATTGAGAACTCAAGTACATCTTCCCAGTGGAACTCAAAAAATTCAATATTTTTCATGTAAAGAAAAATTTCAATTAGAAGTGAATTTAGTTGTGATTAAACCACAATCTGAGTGACAAATCAGAAACAATACTCTGCAGGCACACCAACTGGAGATAGTATGATGAGAAACCATATTCAAAAATGTTCTTATTTCTTTTTTAGCTGTCAAAAACATTAACAAGCAGCCATTTTGAATCTACTTTGTCAGATATGAACTAGCTTAGAATATTCTGAAGTTACAAATTCATCAAAGACAAAATTCCTTCACAATTTGATTACCTAAGACAGTTCCTTTAGTTTATCTTCCCCCAGACAGTTAACTAGGACACATTAATTCCATTGTCTTAGAAATGCAGAAATAGGTTATTAAATCCACAAATCAATTATGGAGTCTGAAAAAAGTTACACTGACTCACCCAAATGGATAGTGGTTAACGAAAAGTATTATAGAACTTCATATGAAAATTTTCCCCATTCCCACAGTCCTATAAACTCCTGAAATGTGACATAAATCATTATTTTAATAATTAATTAATTGAAAAATTTAAGAAAATTAATGAAATGCAAATTCCTTGAGATCATGGGTGCTCTGTTTTGTTTTTTGTTTTTCTCTGCATTCTATTGATCCAGTGGTGGTACAGTGGATAATGTTTCTGGTTCTGGAGTGAAGTAGATTTAACTTCAAATGACCTCAAAAATGTATTAGCTGTGTGATCCTGGTAAGGCACTTTCCCTCTTTCTGCCTCAGTTTCCTCAAATATAAAGTTAGGATAATAATAGCATTTTCCTCTGGGGTTGTTGAGAGGATTATAAGAGATAAAATTTGTGAAATCCTAAACACAGTGATAAATAAGACCATAATAAATCAGCTCTCTCCCTTTTTTCTTCTTCCTTTCCTTTACAAATTTCAAATCTTTTATGTTTGCCTCAATGTGCAATACAGGTAGCATGTCCTCCATTAAGCTTTCATTGATGTGTTAATTTATGTGAAATAAATAATCTACCTTGCTAAAATAGCACAAGAACAGATTAGATGACAAGTGCAAGGCTTGCAGGCCCCTTCACATTATAATCAATTTTCTTTTACAAAGAGAAGACTTCACATGATGATTCACCCACCCTCAAGGCAAATCATATATTTTACTTCTTTCCTGATCATTGCCTATACTGAATTATATTTCTACTGTATATAGATGAGGCAATGGAGATCAATATATTAAATAATGCATAAAAATGTCACATGGGGAGTAGAAAAGTTTATTTTTTTCCTATACTTTATTGTCTGAAAGACTGAAATACTAGACTCACAGATGTATTATATTATTCTTTGTCTTCTCTTAGCACTAAAACCCAGTTTGTCTTGGAAAGAGACACTTTGTACAGAGAATTTTGAAGTAGAGAAATCATTTCGGTAACTGTACTCTAAATTTTGAAACGAAGATTAAAACCTGAAGCTAGAAGCAAATAGTAACTAGTTATCTGACTGTTTTTCACAGAATAAGGCTTGTGCTGGAGGAAAATGAACTAAATAAATGCTTTTGATTAAAAAAAAATAGTTGGATTAGATTTTAACCCCTTGCTCAGATTTTCTTTTAAAGGAAATTTATTAGTGTTATTCAGAATAAGATAGACGAGAGTTCCCAAAGGGCACTGATAAACGAATGATTTACTTCAAAAATGGTGAAAGGAGAGAGGAGAGCAGAAATGTAACTGCAGGAATATATCTTATTTTAGTAAATGAAGTTTCATGAATATTCAAATTATTAAACATTCAATTGGAATATTATTCCTAATTTTAAAAAATATAAGGTGAAATATATATTCCTTTGGGACTTATACTGTAATTAAATCCCCACTTCCAAATGTGCAACTTTTGCTCTGTTTTAAATGAGGAAAATAGCAGCTTATCAAGAAGCATATGAACCTTAAAAACCTACAATATTTCAGAGGCAGAAAAATAATTGCAATACTTATCATGCACACATGGGCAATTGACCTTGTAAATCTACTGTATTTTAACAGATAGGAAATTAAAGACATATTCAGGTACTCTTCAGCAAGAATCTCATTTTAGATTTCTAAAATTGAGGATTGACTAATCAATCACAGGTTTTAGGTTACTGTGTTTGGTTTGTTGTTTTGTTGGTTGATTGGTTTCCTTTTTCTTAGTTTAACATTTAATATTCACTGCTGGGTACAAAGGACTGCCCAATTCTCTTCACAAAGAAGGTTCTGTTCCTAACCCATGCATAATGTTGGACAAGATACAGTCCTGGAGGAATCTGACTCACTCTTCAATTCATTACCCTGCCCCCTCCTCCACACATACCCTAACACTCTGAGGATAATTAAAATTAAAATTCATGACTTTTGTCCACATCTCTCCAAAGGGGTGGAGTGGCGCAGCAGGTTATTGAAAATGAACTGAGTTTGGGACAGTTTCTACATGCAAAACAAATACTAAGTCTAACGAAAATGTATGCATTGAGAGAATATCTTGAAATAGATTCAGTAATTTAACTTTAGTTATATTTAAATCTGCTGGAAAGCTAATACTTTAAGTTCACTTGAGCAAAAGTTTATTTACAGAACTGCTGAATAAACATTTTTTAATGTCACCTCAGCTCTGCACTGTATCCTCAGATAGAAGTTTGGGATCCTCCTCTACTTGCAGTAATTTTGTCCATTGAAGAAAACTCCCCATTGACTGTATTCAACTGGACAATAATTAAAATAATGAGGAGGATAACAACAATAATACTGTTTACATGGCATATTTAGATTTGCAAAGTACTTTATATATCTAATTTTTGATACAACAATCATATGAGGCAGGAGATATGAAATTTCCCATTTTGAAGATGAGGAAAATGAGGTACAGAAAGGTTATGACTTGTCACCCCATTAGAGCATGAGGCAGAATTTGAACCCAGATCATCCTCATTCCAAGTCTACTACTCTATCTAGTGTATTGCCCAACTTCACTCAATGGTGGGAAGATCTCATGAGTTTTCAAATTCATAATGTTTCCTCCAAACTTTGATATACTGACTTTGAAGTTACTGCTCAGTCAATAACTGAAGATGCCAAGCCCAGAGTTCAATTTGTTGATGAGCTCAAAAATAAATGTGTCTAATGGAATCCCTATATTTTAGCTATACTGAGAGTTATTGCCACAAAACTGAGGTAAGAACGGACCAATCCTTGCTTAACATTCACTGAAAGTCTAAGATTATACATTCTTATCAGGTGAGACTTGCTTCCAGGATATTTCTTGAATGTACCATTCCTGATGCTTTCTCTGGTCGTCATCCATGTCTAAAATGTTCTCCTTACTTTACTTAATCTTCTGACTCACCTGGCTTCTTTTAAGTTCCAATTAAAATCTGATCTTTTACTGAAAACTTTTCCTAACCCCTTTAAATTCTAGTTTCTTCCCAATGTCATTTTTCTTATTTATTCTATATCTAGATTCTTTTGTATATATTGACTTTCATGCAATCTTCCCCATTAGATCGCAAACTTCTTGAGGGCAGAGAATCTTTTGTCACTTATTGAATCCTCAGGGTTTTGCAAAATGACCAGAAAATAGTAGATGCTTAATAAATGCTTAGTGATTGATTGATAGTATTGAAGGTAGGGAGTGACTATACAGGTGTCATTTTTTAAAACTTAAACACTTCCACTGTCATTAGAAACTAATAAAAAAGACTATTATATTCTCTTGCTAATTTGCAGCAGAGAAAAATGGAATTGTCTTTGGAATAATACTATAAAAATATTATTTTTGACAATTTCACTGCATAACTAAAGTTATATGAGGAATCTTTTGTCAACAGTCACAATGATTTTGAATGAAAATTAGTTTCATTTTATGGACTTCTTTGTCTGATTTGGAGAAAAGGAAATCAGGTTACTATAATAATATATTTGCAATATTTATTGTTTAAGTGTTTAAATAAAGCATAAATTCAGAGAATCTTTGATTTGGAAAGTAGCTAAAATATTAGTATCTAATCTAACCCCTTGTCTGATATATTTCCCAATCTATACAATTTCCCCATTTAGCCTCTGTTAGATCAACACCAGTGAAGAGGAATTTGCTATTTCCTAAGTAGCATTCCCATTTTATTTTGGGGTAGCTGTTATTGTTTGGAAATTTTTCTATCTATTAAGTCAGTACTATCTATCTTGAAATATCATAGGACCAAAGATTTATAGCTGATAGACACCTTATACTTTATCCAGTCTAATTATTTAATTTTATAGATGAGGAAACTAAGTCTGGTCACTTACCGAAAGCTGGCTAGGTAGTAAGTGGAGATGTTGATTTTTGGCCCTAGGTCTTCTAATTTCAGATCTAATTTCAGATTCTAATTTTCATATTTCCACTATTCAATGACTTCTTTCTATCCATTGGTCTTAGGTCTTCCATTTGAATCCACTCAGAATATTTCTATTTATAATGCTCCCTATGGGGGCAGCTAGGTGGTTCAGTGGTTAGAGCACTGGCAATGGCTATAAGAGAACAGGAGTTGGAATCTGGCCCCAGACACTTAACTGTTACTAACTCTGTGACCTTGAGCAAGTCATTTAACCATGTTGGCTTCACATTCAGGGATGTCTCTAGTCATTCCAATTCCTATCTGACCACTGGAACCAGGTGGTTCTGGTAGAGAAAGTGAGGTTGGTGACATAGCACAGCACCCCCTCGCTCAAATTCAATTCATGTGCTTTTCATGGCATCACCTCCCTGATGTTTTTGTCTTCTTGGGAAATGAAGGACAAACATTATTGCCTTCTTTAAATAAATTAATATAGCTATTCCTTTGCCTCTCAAGTTTTTTCTTCTTTAATATGAAGAACATTAATGTTTTCAACATTATTTTAACATGACTTCCAGTCTGATATCTTTTACTATAATGATCACCTTTTTCTAGACCATTTATTTTCAGTTGCAAAGCATTTTCTAACAGATAGCATCTGAAACTCAACACAATAGTACAAAAGGAAATTAAGCAGCAAAGAAGACTATGGTTTCCCTTACTTTGGAAAAAAAATATAATTATTACCCAAGATTTCTGTCAGTTTAACCATAGGTAAAGCTATTCTTAAAATTACTGGAGCTAAGACTATTTGAGTTTATTTTTTCTCCTTCATATTAACTGTAGGAGCATGGACAAGTAAGTCTCAGAATCCCAGACTACTTTCGAGACTGGGGTAAGGGATATTCAGTCTGCAACTCATATAAGGTCCATAAAAACATTTGATCTGGTAATGCCAAGGAGTGTTTCAGGAGTGAATTAATGAAATATTTGATCAAATATAGCACGCTAATTTTTAAGATGACAATTGTGCATGATTCTCGAATGATGTTATAAATATCCAGATGACCCTTGGCAGGAGAAAAGGTTCCTCACTCTTGCCCTAGATCAAAAATCGAAGTTGGGGGCTTTCCACACTAAGAGTTTCCACATCTTGTTTTCCACTCATTTCACCTAGCTAAATAAAACTCATCTTTTTATCAAATTCTGTCATATCATATTTTCTTCCCTTTCTTTAACAGAGAGAGCTTGATTTTGCTTTTATCCTAAGTATTACTCTTTGTTCCTATTACATTTTATTTTATTGTTTTAGTCCAATAGCTCCAGTCTGTCAAGATCTTTTAGGATCTTAATTCAAGCATTCTAATGTATTAACTATTTTTCAAAGCTGCATATCATGCTCACATCTCTCTGTCTCTGTCTCTTTCTTTCTGTCTGTCTCTCTCTCTCTATCTATCTCTCTGTTTATCTATATATATATGCATGTATGTATGTAAATATATATATATATATGCAAGTATGCATGTATGTGTGTGTATATTTATTTACCATCTTTGCTTTATCTAAAATTGCCAAGTGGGACATGACTTTTAGTAAAGCCTCCAGACAGCTTATGGAAAGATTAATTAGCATGCAGAGATTCACAAAACATGATAGTTGGAACTTAAGTAGTTTTCAAGTACAATCAATAGGTGAAAGATTTGAACCACTAAAACACACCCAGAAAGTATTCATTCAAACTTTTGATTGAAAGTTCTATCTGCTAACCCATATGCTTTGAAACACTTCTAATTGTTAGGAAGGTAGATTTAGTTTTGTTTGTTTGTTTTTTCCTGAAAGCAAGTCCAAGTTATTCTCTTTGTTACTTCCAGTCCTCCCCCCCCCACCTTTTGCTCTAAAAGGGCATAGAAAATTAATTCAATTTCTCTTCATCATGATAGCTCTGCTCAATCCCAATCCTTTTCTTCTCCAAGATTAACATCTTTGTTTGTTCAACCAATCTATATATAACAAAACTGGATAAAGATATTTTAAATATTTTTGGTAGCCAAGTGAGATAGTGAAAAGAATACTGGGTCTAAAGAAAGATGTAAGTTCAAATACAATCTCAAACACTAATTACCTATGTGACCCTGGACAAGTCACCTAACAATCTCAGTTTCCTATAGTATAAACTGAGGATAGAAACAGCACTTTTGCTACCAGGCATTTTGTGAAGATTTAAGTGAAATAATATTTATTAAGGACTTAGGCTGTTACATAGGAAGTGTTTTTTTTAATGTTAATTATTATGTGCTATTATTTTGTCTATCCTCCATTGTACACTTACAGTGAGTCCCTCAGAAATGAACACCCTTCTAAAGACATGGTTAGTACCAAGGCAGGGTATGATGGAGAGATCACTGTTACCGGTAACTTTGCTGCTAAACTCTTAGCACAGCTCAGCAAGACTTTCCCTGTTGGAAAAATCCACAAAAGACAATAGTTGACTGGGGAACTCAGATAATCATATAGCTAAATTGTTGTCTGATCATGCCTTTCCTATTCTGCAAATTCTTTTAAATGTATATTTTATTTTATAAAATGTTTTCCAAGTATATCAAGTATTTTAAAATTTTTTTTTAAATTCTGAGATCCAAATTTTCTCATTCTCCTGTTTCTTCCCTAAGTGCTTAAGAAGTTAAGCAATGTAACAATGACTATACATGTGAGGTCATATTTACATATTAGCAGTGTTACAAAGGAAAATACACAAAGAAGCATGCTTCAATCGAAACTGATTTCTATTGCTTTCTTTCTTGAGGTGAATAACAGTTTTTCATGGGTTCTTTATAATTGTCTTGGATCATTGTCAAGAATGTAATAGTTGAGGTGGCTAGGTGGCGCAGTGGATAAAGCTCTGGCCCTGGAGTCAGGAGGACCTGAGTTCAAATTTGACCTCAGGCACTTAATAATGACCTAGCTGTGTGGCCTTCCACTTAACCCCATTAGCCTTGCAAAAACCTTGGGAAAAAAGAATGCAATAGTTAAGTATCACAGTCCATCATACTTAAAATAATATTGCTTTTTTTCTGATTCTGCTCACTTCACTTTGCTTAGTTCATATAAGACTTCCCAGGCTTTTTTTTTTTTTTTGAGACTATACTCCTAATTATTTTATTTTTAGGTTTTTGCAAGGCAAATGGGGTTAAGTAGCTTGCCCAAGGCCACATAGTTAGGTCATTATTAAGTGTCTGAGGTCAAATTTGAACTCAGGTCCTCCTGACTCCAGGGCCAGAGCTTTATCCACTGCACCACCTAGTTGCCCCTCCTAATTATTTCTTAACTCACAATAGCATTCCATCACAATCATTAACATGATTTGTTCAGTCAGTCCTAAACTGATGTGCATACACTAAATTTCCTTTTATTTGTCACTACAAAAAGGGCTACTATAATACTTTTTATAAAGATATCACCTTTTGTGTGATCTTGGGCAAGTCACTTATTTCCATTGCCTTGCAAAAATCCAAACAAATATCATCTTTTTCTTTGTTTTGTTTTGTTTTTTTCACTTTGTTGGGTGAAGGCATAGACATATTTATATAGCACTTTAAGCATAGTTCTAGATTTTCTCCAGAACAGTTGGATCAGCTGACAACTTTACTAATTCTACTTAAGTAGCTCTAGAATTTCACATGCCCCTAGAATGTCATTTTCCTTTTTTCTCAAATTAGACAAGCTGATAAGAGTGGCGTGGTACCCCAGATTTGCATTAGCATTTCACTAATCAATAGAGATTTAAAGAAATTTTTAATATGGCTACTTCTGAAAACTTCCTGCTCAAATGTTTTAATCATTTATCACTTTAGGAAAGACTCATATTATAAATATTGCTCAATTCTTTTATATATTTGAGAATTTAGGTCTTTATAAAGGTAAATTTTTGTAATTTTTTTGTTAATTCCTGGTTTTATTTTTTAATTTTATTTTTTTTTGTTAAGGCTATCAGGATTAAGTGACCTCCCAGAGTCACACAGCTAGTTAAGTGTCTGAGATCAGATGTGAACTCAAGTCTTCCTAGTTCCAGGGCTGGTACTCTATCCACCAAGTAATCTAACTGTCCCTATTTTCCGCTTTTCTTTCTTTCTTTTCTTCTTTTTTTTTTTAATTTAAGGCAATGGGGCTTGAGTGCCTTGCCGAAAGTCACACAGCTAGGCAGTAATCAAGTGTCTGAGGCCGGATTTGAACTGAAGTGTTCCTGACTTGAGGGCTGGTGTTCTATTCACTGTGTCACCTAGCCTCCCCCTGTTTTTCTTTCAATATTTGATGACTTAGTTGTTTTTGGTGTGTGTGTTTGTGTGTGTGTGTGTGTGTGTGTGTGTGTGTGTGTGTAAAAGCTGTGTAATTTCATGGCATCCAAATTAATCACATAGCTTCCATTTGGTCTTTTTAATCACTGGTTTAGTCATAAATTCTTTCACTATCATAGATCTAAGGTACATTTTTCCATGTTCCCCTAATTTACTAAGGATATCATCTTGTATACCTAAATCAGTAATTAAATTTGAACTTTGGTGTAAGATTTTGGTCTATGTCCAGTTTCTTCTAAATCATGACCAGTTTTCTTGCAGTTTTTTTCAAATAATGAGCTCTTAACTCAAAAACTTGGATACCTAATATGTTCTACTGTTACAGAAGATTTTTTATAATAGTATCAAGTGGTTTTGATGAATATTGCTTTATAAGATGATTGAAATCTCATTCATCTATGCCACTTTTCTCCAGTTTTTTCCTTGCTGCTTTTCTTGATACTCTTGACTTTTTGTTGTTCCAAATGAATTTAGTTATTTATTCCTTTTCCCACTTAATAATATTTTTTCTAATTACATGTAAAGATAATTTCAACAGTAAGTTTTAGAAGGTTTTCGCATTCCAAAATTTTCTCACTCCCACGAAAATATGCAATCTGAATTGGATTTTTATGCTCAATCACGTTAAACATGATTCCACATTAGTCTTCTGAAAGTGGAACCATAACAAAAGAGAAAAGTCACAAGGAAAAAGATACAAAAAAAAAAATAGTGTGATTCAATTTGCATTTAGACTCCATAGTTGTGGATAGAATTTTCCATCTTGAGTCTTTTAGAGATGTTTAAGATCATTGCATTGTTGAAAAGAGCAAAGTCTATCATAATTGATTGGCTAATATGACAAGGAAATGAGACTTTATCTAAAAGATGTGGTGTAGTTCCTCAGAGTTGTTTAATATGCATTTCACTAATTAATAGTGATTTAGAATGTTTTGCCACATGGTTATAGATAGCTTTAATTTCTTCATCTGAAAACTCCCTATTCATTTTCTTTGACAATTTTTCAATTGGTAAACGACTTGTATGCTTTTAAATTTGACTCGGCTCTCTATATATTTGAGAAAAAAGAACTTTATCAGAAATAAATTGCTTCCCAGCTTTCTATTTATTTTGTAATCTTGTAGGTTTCATTGTTTTTATGCAAAACAGTTTAAATTTAATGTAATCCAAATTATCAATTTTGCATTTCATAAAGTTCTCTATCTCTTGTTTGGTAATAAATTCTTCCCTTCCCCATAGATCTGACAGGCAGACTATTCTTTGCTCTCCTACTTTACATATGGTATCACTCTTTAGATCTAAATCATCTTTCCATTTTAACTTTGTCTTAGTTGAGATGTTGGGCTATGCATAGTTCTTCCATAGCATTTTGAAGTTTTCCCACAAGTTTTTGTTGGAGTGAATTCTTATCCCAGAAACTAGTATCTTTGGGTTCATCAAATCATAGATTATTAAAGTCATTTTCTACTTTGTCTTGTGTACCTAACCTATTTCATTGATTTACCTCTCTATTTCTTAGCCAATATCAAGCAGCATTATTAGTTCTTTTAGCTTTAGCTCTGGTATGACTAAGACACAATACTGTGCATTTTCCCCCCATTAATCCCCTTAATATTCTTGATCTTTTGTTCTTTTAGGTGAATTTTGTTACTTCTTTAGCTCTACAAAATGTATTTTAGTAATTTGATTGGTGTGGAATTGAATATGTGGATTAATTTAGGTAGACTTGTCATTTTCATTATATTAGTTCAACCTATTCCATGAATAATTGATATTTTCCCAATTGTTTAGATCTAACTTTGTGTGAAAATGTTTTGTAAGAGTATTCATATAGTGCCTGGGCTTATCTTGGCAGGTAGACTCCCCAATACTTTACACTGTCTACCGATATTTTGATAAGGATGAAGTTTGTGCTTAATTCTTGAATAAGACCATGCCAGGGAAGTGATCCCAAGTCAAGCATGGGTTTGAGTCTGTGTCTGTGGGGTGTGCTAAGTCCCCAGCTTCACTTCCTCCTCCAGAGGCCTGGATCCAGTGACCAGACATGAATCAGGATGACTGGAGATGGCCCTGGATGTGAGGGAATCAGGTTTAAGTGACTTGTTCAAGGTCACACAGATAGTGTCAAGTGTCAGAGGCTGCATTGGAACTTCTGTCCTCCTGACTCAAAGGCCAGTGCTGCCACCTAGCTGCCTCACAAACACTTTATATTGTTATACTATCTGCAAAGTGGTGGTTTTGTATCCTTTTTTCCTATATTTATTCTGGCAATTACTTTTTTTCCTTGTCTTATTAAAACTAGCATTTCTGATGCAAGATTGAATAATAATAGTGATAATGAACATGATTGCATGATTATTTTTGTAAGGGTTATAGCTTATCCTGATTACAGAAAATGTTCTAAGTTTTAAAAGATACTTCTTAGCCTTTTAAGAAAGGTTCTATTGATTAATGTGCTTTCTAGTGTTTTAAACAGAAAAAGGAATTATATTTTTCACATAATATAATTTTTTGTTATTGATATGGTCAATTAAGCTAATAGGCTTTTTTTAAAAATATTGAACAGGCCTGAATTATCAGTATAAACCTCACTTAATCTAAATGTATAGTTTTGTTATATATTACTGCATTCTCTTTGCTGGTATTTTATTTAAAATTTTCTCACCATTATTTTTTGTTATTTTTTTCTCTTCTTGCTTTAGTAATAAAACACATTTGAGTCACAATGGGAATATGATAAAATTGATTTAATTACTTTTTCCAAAGAACGATAAAGCATAAAAATTAGTTTATCTATAAATATTTTTAAGAATTGTAAATGCATCTAATCAAGCAGAAATTTTCTGAGAGAGCTCATTTATGATTAGCTTGAATTTTTTCTGTTATACATAGTCATATAAGTATTCTATTATTTTGTCTTCTAATCTGAGCCATATATATTCTTCTATTAATCCATTATAATTAGATTATATTTTACTTCATATAATTAGGAAAAACAACTAATGTTTGCTTTAATTTCATCTCCATTGATGGTGGAATCCCCTTTTTATTTTTCATTATTGACAATTTGGTATTCTTTTTCTTTTTTAGAAATCAAATTAATCAATGGTTTATCTGTTTATTGGATGTTTTCATAATAATTTCATTATTTCCTTTCAATTTTATTGGTTTCTCCTTTGATTTACAGTATTTTAATTTTGTTGTTTAAGGATTTCAAATTTATTTTTTTCATATTTTTAAAATGCATGTGCAATTCATTGATTTTTCATTAAGTGTGGCTTTGGTTATATTCCACATATTTTAATATGTGGTCTCAGTTTTGTCAATCTCGTTAAAGCAATTATTGCTTCTATTATTTGTTCTTTGACTCAATCAATTAATTAACTAAACTTCCATGGCCATTTATTAAAAGCATTTTTATTGTATTGTGGTTTTAAAATGATGAAACTAATATTTAGCTTTTAGTCATTCCACAATTGATAAATGATTATAGGATATGGAAAATCAATTATGCAATTAAGAAAATAAGGCTATCTATTGTCAAATGAAAAACTGCTATTAATCATTATTGATTAGGGAAATGCAAATTAAAACAACTCTGAGGTATCACCTCACTCCTCTCAAATTGGCTAGGACAGATAATAATCAATGTTGGAGGGGATGGGAGAAAACTGGGACACTAATGTATTGTTGGTGGATTTATGAACTGATCCAAACTTTCAGAAGAGCAATTTGGAATTATGCCCAAAGGGCAATAGAACTATGCATACCCTTTGATCTAGCAATGACCATTATTAATTCTGTATCTCAAAGAGATCACAAAACAAGGCAAAAAAATCACATATACATAAATATTCAGAGCAGTTCTTTTAATGTTGGCAAAGAATTGGAAATTGAGGGGATGTCCCAATTGAGGAATGGTTGAACAAGTTATGGTATATGAATGTGATAGAACACTATTGTTCTAAAAGAGATCATGAGGGATGGGATTTCAGAAGTCTAGAAAGACTGACATGAACTAATGCTGAGTGAAATGAGCAGAACCAGAAGAATAGTAACCATACTAATAACAACATGAGGTGATGATCAATCATGATGAACTTGTTCATTTCAGCAGTGTAATAATCAATAAAAGACTTGTGATGGAAAATACAACCGACATCCAAGGAAAAAATTGTGGAGTTTAAATGCAAATCAAAGTTTTCTATAATCAACTTTTAAAAGTTCCCTTATTCATTACTTTTCTCTCTCTATTGTTTTTTTTCCTTCCATTTGCATTTGATTTTTATTTCCTAACATGATCCATGTGGACCTATAGAAGCATAATAACATATAAAGAGAATATATTAGGTTTTTCTGTCAGGGAAAAAAGGGGAGTAAGGGAGGGAGGAGGAAAAATGTAAAACTCAAAGTCTTGTAAAAAAAAGTGATTGGTGAAAACTACCATTCAATACGGTTGGAAAAACAAATAAATTAATAATTCTGGTTTTCTAGGTTTTATTGTGAGGTGTATATGCCTTAATACATTGCCAATTTTTGTGAAGGTACAAAAAACAGCTATGAGAAGTTATACTTCTTTCCATACCCATTAGGTTGATTTTAAATCCCCATTAAATGTTGGACTGAAAAGTTTATCATATCAATTTTTCTACAATTTCATTTAACTCTTTACCTTGATTTTGCTCTTATTTATTTTATATTAGAAATATATGTATTGTGGAGAGAAAAGTTAATTCTCTCAATAATATAGTTTTACTGTCTATATCCTTCTATCACTCATGTAACTCTTCCTTGAAGTATTTAGATTCTAAATTATTTGGTGCTTGTGTATTTAATATTTTTTTTAGGTTTTCTAAAAGCAGTAGGGTTAAGTGGTTTGCCCAAGGCCACACAGCTAGGTAATTATTAAGTGCCTGAGACCAGATTTGAACTCAGGTAATCCTGACTCCAGGGCTGGTGTTCTATCCATGGTGCCACCTAGCTGCCCCTTATATATTTAATATTAATATTATTTCACTGCTATTTTTCCTCTTAGCAAGTTGTATTTTCCCTGCTTATCTCTTTGAATTAGATCTTTTTTTTGCTTTGTCTGAAGTCATTGTCACTTCTCTGCCTTTTCTCCTTCTACTAAAATATAATAAATTTTGCTTTTGACCTCTATTTTAACAAGCTGTGTGTCTCTCTCTGATTTAACTGTATTTCATATTACTGGATTCCAGTGTCTAATTCATTTTTCTAAATGTTTCTGTTTTATGGATGAGTTAAATTCATTCACAATTTTTTCACAAACTTTTTATTATATTTTCCCCTCCTACATCTCTGTTGACTAAGATGGATTTCTATACACTTTTAAGTGTATGCATGTCAGTGTTTCCCATCTTTGAAACTATTTAGATGAGAGTGAAGTATTGCCTGCCCTCTTCTGTGTCTCTTTTATGTGAGATTTCCCCCATTCTTCTTTTCTCTCACCCCTTCTTTCTTCTACCTATTTTATAACTGTTATTTGACTTTTCATAATTGTCAATAGCCCTCTCTTTCTCTCTCCTTTTTTATCATTCATTAGATTTTGAATTTTTTTTAAAGTCTCTACTAGGTCTTTTTCCCAAAAACAACTTCAAATGAAGCCCCTAAACAGATCCTAGTAAGACAAACCCACACAAAAAAAAGTGAAACAAATTCTCAGTGAAAGCCATCATGGAGGAACTTCAGTCAAGATCTGTTTCACTTGGGAAAAGGGGAGTATAACCTAGTATAGGTAGAAGAGTTGGACCACCAGCAGAAGGCTCTTAGCCACAGTTCATTTCAGGTCCAGGCTCAGCAAGTTAGCTGTTTAGCAGACCAGCAGTGAGAGGTCCCAAGCCCATCTCTGGAGACAATTTCAACCTCAGAAAGTCTGATGGAACAGGTGGGACAGGTATGGTCTACCATTATATGGAGAACAAACTGTTAGCACCCAAAACACTGTAAGAAAATGACCCCAACACACAAAAACCTCAAAACACTGGGACTGAAACCCCTTTAAGTATTAACCAAAAATGGTAGTATTCTCAGAATGTAGTCAAGATGATTGAGTAAAGACAGGGACATGCCCAAGTTATCCCCCAAATCACTCCAAATACCTTTAAATAATGACTCTAACCAAATACTAGAGTGACAGAACCCACAAAAAGGCTGAGTGAAATCCTTCCAGGGGTAGGATATGTTATAACAATGTCTGAGAGGACCAGAGGACAGCACAGGCCACACCAGAGCAAAAGGATTCCAGGAACCCAGGAATAGGCAATGGGACACTTGGGTCCCTGGGAGCACTTGGGTCAATGGAAGTGGGGCTGGTTTCCAGACCTCTCAGCCCAGGAATTGCCAAGGACAATTGGGAAGATCTGCAGGAAAACTCTGCCCTACCAGAGTGACTGCAGAGTCCAGGACAATGCTGGGCTCAGTTCAGACATAGACCTGGGAGCCAGGAGCAAGGCTGGGCAGTCACCCAGCAGGGAATCACCTGGCAACTCCTGGAATATTCATAGACCATAGATGGTAAAGGGGTCAGGGGAGATTTCAGAGGTGTCTTTGCTATTGCAAAAACAGGACCTTTTGCTTTACCCATACTCAGATCCTGGTTGCAGTCTGGGGCCCCAGGCTCAGGAAAAGGAGCCAGAAGCACAAAAAGAGTTTACTGCTTGAAGTAGAGCAGGGGACCTCATCACAGCTCCAGGCAGAGAGGAGTACTTGTCATCCACAGACCAGAGCACAGGCAGGAGAGCATTCAGAGTCTTTCATATTATCTTGAAGTAACTAAGGTCATTCGGCGTGTCCCTTGAAAACACATGCAAAAACCCTAAAAAGCTTGGGACAGTGCACTCTCCACCATGGGAATACAGCCCCCTTAACAAAGAGTTAAAGTCAACTCACAGGCTGGAGAAATGAACAAATAGTGGAAGAAAAAATCAGACCCTAGGCAATAACTTTGGTGCTATGGATTATCAAAAAACACACTCAGAAGATAACAAAGTCTAAGTTTTGAGTCTAAAACCACCAAGAAAAATAGGAATTGGTCTCAGGCTATGGAATAGTTCAAAAAAGATTTTGAAAATTAACTAAAGGAGGTAGAAGAAAAACTGGGAAGAGAAATTAGAGTAAAGCAGGGAAAATCATAAAAGCCAAGTCAGCAGTTTTGTGAAGGAGATACAAAAATAGTGAAGAAAATGACATCTTTAAAACCAATTTGGGTCAAATGGAAAATACAATCTAAAAGGCCAAAGAGGAGAGGAATGCCTTAAAAAGCGGAATTGACCAGATAGAAAAGGAGGTACAAAAGTTCTCTGAAGTGAATAATTCTTATGGGAAGTTCAAGACTTTGTGAAAAAGCAAAAAACAATGAAACAAAACCAAAAGAATGAAAAACTAGAAGACAATTTTTCATTGGAAAAGGCTAATGAAAAAGGACTTAATGATATTGAATAGTTATATTCCTGCATGGGAAGATGATACTGATAACTTATATGAACTTTCTCATTTAGAAGGAACATAGATAAGTCACAAGGGGAAGTTGAATGTGAAGGTATAATTTATTAAAAAGATGAAGTTAATGGGTGAGTGGAGAAAGGGAAAAGGGTAGTTAGTATGGAGTAAGTTATTTTACATGAAAGAGGCAGGAAAAAAGTTTTTTCAGTGAAGGGGAATTGAGGGAGTGAACCTTACTCTCACTAAAACTGACTCAGATAGACATCTATCTTATCCTAGAGGAAAGTAAGAAATGAAGTGGTAGGTAGAAAGGGAGGGATAAGGGAAGGGAGTGCAGATTGTGGGAAGGGATAGTCAGAATCAAAACACTTTAGAGGAGAGGGAAGTTGAAAGGAGAAAAATAATAGAATAAATTGGGGGGGGGGCAGAAAGGATGTCAGGAAATACAATTAGCAATAGCAAATGGGGGAGAAAAATATTGAAACAAATTTCTTTGATATTTCTCAAACATAAAGAACTGAGTCAAATTTATTACAAATAAGTCATTCCACAAGTAATAAATGATGAAAAGATATGAACAGTTTTCAGCTGAGTTTAACAATAACATCTATGGTCATATTAAAAAAATGTCCTAGAACTATTGTTTGGAGGAATGTACATTAGAACAACCCTGAGTACTATCTTGTACCTATTGGATTGGCTAATAGGAAAGAAAGAGAATATGACAAATATTGGAGGACATGTAGGAAAAACAAAACATCAATGCATTGTTAGAGGAGTTGTGGAATGATTCAACAATTCTATAGAGCAATTTTGACCTCTACCCAAAGGGATATAAAACCAAGACTAACTTTTGACCTAGTGATGCCATTACCAGGTCTAAATTCCAGAAAAGATGAAAAACAGAAAGGAAAAGGACCTCTCTCTCTCTCTCTCTCTCTCTCTCTCTCTCTCTATATATATATATATATATATATATATATATATATATATATATATATATATATAGAATAGATATAGATATAGATGATATAGATATAGAGATAGAGATAGAGATAGAGATAGAGATAGAGATAGAGATATAGATATAGATATAGATATAGATGTAGATATTTATTTCAACTCTTCTTGTGGTAATGACCCGAAAATTGAGGGGGATGCCCTTCAATTGGGGCATAGCTAAACAAATTTGATATGTGATTATGATGGCAGGCTTTTCTGCTTTAAGAAATGATGAGCAGGATGTTCTCAGTAAAAATAAGAAAGACTTATATGAGCAGATGCAATGGGAAATGCTCTATATACAAAGTAACAGTAACATGTTAGATGATCAGCTATGCATGACTTAGCTACTCTCAGTACCGCTTGTGACCCAAGAAAACTCTGAATGACTATAAGGCATATTATCCCATCTCCAAAGATAGAGCTGGTGGTGTCTGAAAATATTAAAAGTACATTTTTGTTTTGTTTTTTTGGGGGGGGTTGGTAGGGAGGAGGTGGGCTATGTTTACTTTTACAACATGACATTTATAGAAATGTTTTGCATGACTATACATTTTTCACCTATATCAAATAACTTAAATAACTTACTTTCCCAATAAGGGGGAGTTGGAGGTGGGAAGAGAATTCAGAACTCAAAATTTTAAAAATGAATGGTAAAAAAGCAATTATTCTAAAAGGAACAATAAAAACACCATCTCAGAAGAGGAAAGCAGTGACAAAATCCCTACATGCAAAGCTGCAAAAGGGTTTTTGAATGATCTCAAATCCAAAAAGACCTCTTGAAAGAGGTAAAAGAGGATTTTTAAAAACAATAGAAGAGGGGTGGCTAGGTGGTGCAGTGGATAAAGCACCAGCCCTGGACTCAGGAGCACCTGGGTTCAAATCTGGTCTCAGACACTTAATAATTACCTAGCTGTGTGGCCTTGGGCAAGCCACTTAACCCCATTTGCCTTGCAAAAAAAAAAAAAAACCTAAAAAAATAGAAGAGGAGAAAAATGGAGGGAAAAAAATGATGGTCATGTAAGAGATTAATGAAAAATTGACTAAAGAAAATAATACCTATGAAAATAAAATTGGGCAAATGGAAAATAAATCAATTCCTTTAAATGTAAATTTAAGCAATTAGAAAAAGAAACAGAAAAATCTCACGGAAGAAAACAGAACCTGAAAATTAGAATTGGGCAAATTGAAACTGATGACTCTATGAAACTACAAGATTCAGTCAAAGTCAACTAAAAGACTGAAAAAAATGAAAGGCAATACCAAGTATCTCATAACAAAAGTCGAAAATAGAGCAGGTGAAATAGAAAATAGAGCAGGAGAGATAATTTACTAATTATTGATCTACCCAAAAATCTGGAAAATTTCTTGCAGGAAATTATCATAGAGAACTGCTCTAATATCCTTGAACCAGTAGATGAAATCATCCTTGAAAGAATACATTGATCACCCCCAGGAAGAGATCCCAAAATAAAGCTCCAAGGAGTACTAGAGCCAATATCAGAATTCTCAACTAAAGGATAAAATACCTCAAGATACCAATAAGAAGCAATTCAAATGCTAGGGAGTCACAGACAGGATTACACAGAATATATCAGCTTCAGCATTAAAGGATCAGAGGGCCTGGAATATGATATTCCATAGAGTAAAGAAGCTTAGATTACAACCAAGCACCAACTACTGTGCAAAATTAAGGGAAATAGGTGGATTTCCTACAAAATAGATGACTTTAAAACTTACCTGATAAAAAGACCAGAACTGAACAGAGTATTTGATCTTTAAATACAAAATTCAAGAGATTTCTAAAAGGTGAATGGAAAAAAAAAGTTAGTCAATAAGATAAAGACAAAAAAAATAGTTCATAAGACTAAATGGGAAGATTGTAACCCTTGAAAATTATATTTCTCTTTGGACAGTTGAAAGGAACATAATCAGACAGAAGATGATGGTATAAATTGATCATGATGTGATGGTACTTTATCAAATAAGGGTTTTATTTCTTTTGGGGCAGTTGGAGGGAGTACAAATTGAACATGATGGTGATAATGTTTATGGCTTTAGATAGATGAAAAGAGTATATTTTGACAGGAGTTAGGGATTAACAGCCATAAAATAATTAAGACATGAAAAAAAAGCATTACTGGGAAAAGAAGGTGGAGGAATTGGAGGATAATTAAATAACATACAAAGAGGCAAAACGGACCCAATAAAGTATGGTGAAAGAAGTGAGTGTGTGCAGGGCTCCAGCCTCCGCAGGGTTCTTGGAACCTGAAAGGAGGGATAGAGTTGGTGAAATGAGTTGAGTCAACAAGGGGGTAAAGGCAGGAGCAGGTTGACTGACTGTCAGCTGCTTGGATTTATTTTTATAGTCTCATAATCATGTATGTTTCAAGCAAGCTAAGATCATTTCCTTGGTTAAAAGAGTGTACAATTTCCATCATCAATCATATAGTTCATATGGTTACAAGTTTTAATCATGTGATTATAAGTTTAAGTAATAATCATATAGTTAATTTATTTCTTATCCCTACTCAGACCATGATGACCTCAAACTAACTGTTACCTTATTTATTACTACATTGTATAATTGTTAATTCATTTAAAGTTATTAATTAAGCAATTCTTTTAATGGAAAGGATTTTTTTTATATTTTTTGTCTAAGTAATGTTTTTTGATACACTTCCTTAACAGTCTGTAGTTAGGGTCTTTATGCTTGTCCATCCATCCGTTAACTCTTACAATAACCAATTTTTCTTTCAGGCCTTGTTGGTAGAAACCAGTTTCTGTGACTTTTTTATTCTTTCCCATGAAACTAAGGCTGCTGGAGTTTACATATCAGTCATCTGTACTATTTTCTCACCATCTTTTTCATATATTCCTGTTTATGGTAAGGGGGGAAAAACTATTAATTTCCCAGGAATTCTATCTGACCCATCTTGTCTCTGTTTTCCCTGTATGTATTCTGACATCTCCTTGGAATTCCCAGTGTTGGGTTGTCCAGAGATTTCATAATGTTGAAGCCTTTTGGGGGCGGCTAGGTGGCGCAATGAATAGAGCACCAGCCTTGGAGTCAGGAGAACCTGCGTTCAAATCCAACCTCAGACACTTAATAATTACCTAGCCGTGTGGCCTTGGGCAAGCCACTTAGCCCCATTGCCTTGGAAAAAATCTAAAAAAACAAAAAAATGTTGAAGCCTTTTGTATGCCTCAGGGAGAGGCAGTCCTGTTAAATTTGGACAGAGTTTACAATCTGTTTTATTCAAGGAATTTTTCTGAAATCTTTCCTTTATAGCCATTCCACTATTAGGGTGAGTAAATATTGCAATAAATAATAAACCTATAAATATTGGTATGCATGAAATCCTTATAAATATACTGAAGAAGGAAATGTTGTTCCATCAGGCAGTGTGACTGCCTTGAGTCTTCTTGCTGGGACTGTGTCAAACAGCTTAGGGACCCTGGGTCTCAACAAGTGTGTATAGAACTGAGTAAATCTTATTCTCAACTGATTTCATTCAAAGAGGGAATGATGTGTGTCTGTGAGTGCGGTGCGTGAGTGCATGCATGCGTGTGTGTGTGTGTGTGTGTGTGTGTGTGTGTGTGTGTGTGTGTGTATACTCCCAATTTGGTTTAGAGATTTTTCCTTCCCTAGAGGGAAACAGGGAAAGGGCAGTGTAAGATAAGCAGCAGTCAGAAGCCAAACATTACTAAGGAGGGATAAGGGAAAAGGAGAAAGAAAAGTGCAACTAGGAGGAAAATAGGATGGAGGGAAATAAATAAAACTAATGTAACCATGACAGAAGGAATGCAGAAAGCTGGGAAACAATTTTCATAGCTATGGTTTCTAATAAAGGACTCATTTTTAATAGAGAACTGAGTCAAATTTCTAAAAATACAAATTAATCTCCAGTTGATAAATGATCAAAGGCAATTTTCATGTGAGGAAAGTAACTTTTACTCGTAAAAAAAATTGCTCCAAATCACTAGAGATCAGAGAAATAGAAATTAAAACAATTCTGAGGTAGCCTTTTATAAATATTAGATTGACTAAAATTACAAAAAAAGGGAAATGATCAATATTGGAAAAAATATGGGAAACCTAGAACACTAATGCAGTGTTGGTGGAGTTATAAATTGATCCAGCCATTCCACAGAGCAATTTGGAACTATGCCTAAAGGGCTATAAACCTGTGCATGTACTTTGACTCAGCAATTCTACTACTAGAACTATATCCCAAAGGGATCACTAAAAGGGAAAAAGTCCCACATGTACAAAAAAATTCATAATAGCTCTTTTTTAGTGATGATAATTTATTGGGAATTGAGGGAGTGCTCATTCATTGGGGAATGGTTGCACACATTATAGAATATGAATTTTATGTAGTATCATTGATCTATAAGGAATAATGAGTGGCCAGACTTTAGAGAAGCATGGAACGAATTATGTTAACTGTTAACAACTTTATGAGACAGTTAACTACAAGGTATGTAGCTCCTCTCAGAACTTCAATGATCAAGGACAATTCTAAGAGAACTGTTTTGGAAATAATACACATGGAGGGGAAAAATACAAAAAAAAATATGGAGTCTGAATGAAGAGTAAAGCATATTATGTTCACTTTTTAAAACTTCTCTTATGTTGTTTCTGTCTCTCTCATAATCCTTATCCCTCCCCCCCACCTTACTTCTAATTTTTCTTTTACAATACAGTATGGAAATATGTAAAAGAATGACTGTTCATTGCCACAGGGAGGAAGGGAAGAAGGGTTATAGAAAAATGTGGAACTCAAATGTTTACAAAAGGATGTATGTTGAAAAATGATCTTTGCATATAACTGGAAAAAAATTTTTTAAATATAATAAAAAGTGAAAATTAAAAAATACAGACTGAAAAAATATTCTGTTGGGAATTCTTAAGTCCAATTCACATTTTCTTTGAGGCTTTGCTTAACAGTTATTTTAACCTCATAATCTTCTGAGTGTGTGCCTTTATCTTCCTTCTCACAATGGTGATTTTTTTTTACGGTTAAGTTCTTTTTTGTTGCTTATTTTTCCATCCTGTTTCCTTGATGTTCAACTCTGTTCAATTTTTCTGTGTTCTTGATGTTGAAAAAAGAGGGGCACTGGTAGAAGTGTCAACATTTTTTGCACTACCATTTTCAGAGCAAGTTCTGATGGGAAGGAGGTTTTTTTTTTTTTTTTTTTTTTTTTTTTTTTTTTGTATTTCTAAGGAGATATGATCCCTGAGAGAGAGGTATGGTCACTACGTTTTTTGTCTGGGCTCTGACCTTTGCCCAGGAAGACTTCTTGCTCCTAGCAATCAGAATTAATACTGCTTTTTAACACCCCTATTCTCTTGGGATTATAAGAGATACTCTTCATCAGGGTCCTGCTTCCTATGGACCAAAAGTTCTCTTCAACTGTGCAAGTTTCTGAACTGAGTCCCAGAAGCGGTTAGAGACAATGGAGCTGTCAAACAGTTGCAGCTCAGTGAACATTCAGTGATTAAGAGAATGTCTACAAATATATAGAAATGCATAAATAAAAGTTTTCATCTATTTTTGTAGATAAGGAGCTACAGTGATACTGAAAACTGAAAGAGCCTACTTTCTCTCTCAACATGTTTATTATACTTATCTTAAGTTCAGTGGAATTTCTTCTAGATCACATGCATATATAAATCTTTTTCACCTTTTCTTATGAAGAGAGATAGTAGTTTAAGTATTTGTTTGAATTTAGACTTAGGAATATGAAATTTATAACATTGTGAATTTGTGTCTTTTTCTAACCTAAGTGCAAGAGACCCAAAGTTTTCAGAATTCCAAAAGTCTGTGCCAACAAACTGCCAGAACTAGAACTAGGACTACAAACAGAATTTTTTAAACAAACTCTAATCTCAGAGTTTCATTTCTAATTAGGAGGATAACAGGTATACACATATTCACACATTATATTTGTTTTGTATATGACATCATACATAATTTTATTATAAGAAAATTAATCAAAATAAATGACCATTAAACACAAGATACTTTAAAAAAAAAAAGGCACTACAAGTTTATTAAATCCAGAAAAGTTACCCATATAAAAGTTTGTATCAGACCAGTGAATTGAAAGAAAAGAAAGTTTTTATAAGGTAGAAGTGAGAAAGGAATGAATTCCAGTTCAAAGATATGTATATGGAAGATCTAAGAAAGAGTTTTTTAGTGTACTGTGGGAGAAACAGAGAAAGGTGTGGCTTTTGGAAGAATGAGGAAAGCTAGCTTGGGGAAAGGAAGTTCCAAAGGGTTTTGAAAAGTATGCAAAATTTGGCATTAGAGACAAAATGACTGCTTAGGGGCAGAAAACATTCAGAATGTTCTCAATATTGACATCCAAACAGCTTTAAAATTTAAATTGTGGAGAGATAAAGTCAATGCAAGTTTAGGATAAAATATTTTCTTCAAGCCTAAAATAAGAGGAGTTAAGCAGAAGCCTGAGATACCTGAAGGGAGGTCTGTCTAGAGTCCAAACATGCTGGACTTCATCATTGATCACAAAAGCAATTTCCGGAGCTCTCAAACCTGACCTGCTAAAAGGGTCAGACATCTGTTCACAAAGAGAATACAGAGGATCCTTTTCTGGCACTCACTGGAACTCAGTGGCCAGTCCACTGCCCAATGCAGTTATGGTCTCAATTTTGGAGTGCAGAGGTGTAACAAAAGTTAATTGCAAAGGAGCAAGGTCTCTGATGACAGCTGCAATGCAAAGATGAATGCTAACACTTGTAGCTACAGGGGATCAGGTCACCTTTTTGGGCAAGAGCAAAGAATAGTACAGTATTGACCACCTCTCTCCTACAATCACACTCCTGTGGAAGCAACAAAAAACCTGAAGTTTGGGACAATGCCTTCCCAACCAAGATGAGCAGAGCCCAATTTTAACAAAAAGTTAAAGTCCAGAAATATGATATAAAATGAGTAAAACAACAACAAAAAATTTGAGTATAAAAAGTTACTAAAGTGGGGGCAGCTACATGGTGCAATGGATAGAGCACCAGTCCTGGAGTCAGAAGGACCTGAGTTCAAATATGGTCTCAGGCACTTAATTACCTAGCTATGTAACCCTTGGCAAGTCACTTAACCCCACAGCCATGCAAAAACTAAAAAAAAAAAACAAAAATTAATTACTAAAGTAGCTGGAAAGACCAAGACTTAATCTCAGAAGAAAATAATGTGGAAACAGCTAAAAAAAGTATCAAATAAAAATACTATTTGGATACAAACCCAACAAGTCTTCTTGGAATAGTTAAAGAATGAAATAAGAGAGGTAGAGAAAAAAATGAGAAAAGAAATGAGAATGATGCAAGAAAATTGTGAAAGAAGAATTAACTGCTTAGCAAAAGAGGCACACAAAAAAGTGAAGAAAAATACTTTACAAAAGAGATTGGTCAAATGATAAAAAGAGGCACAAAAATGAACTGAAGAGATTAACTCTTTAAAAAACAGAATTGAACAGATAGAAAAGGAAGCACAAAATCTCAATGAAGAAAACAATACTGAAAATATTGAAAAATACCGAAAAATTAGAATTGTTTACTGGAAGCTAATGACTTCATGAGACATCATTAAACAATAAAACTAACTATAAATAATTTTAAAAAATAATAAATAAAAATTTAAAAATGAGAAAAGAATGAAAAAAGAGAAGAAAACATGAAATAGTTCATTGGGGAAACAAACTATTGATCTGAAAAATAGATCAAAGTGAGTTAATTTAATAATTACTGTACTGTACTTCTCCAAAGTTCTGATCAAAGAAAGTGTTTAGATATGATTTTTCAAAAAAATTAACAATGAAAACCACCTTAATATCTTATATCTTAATAGTAAAATATAAAGTGAAATAATCCTCCAAGCTCGGCCTGAAAAAGGTCACAAAATAAAAACTCCTGGTGATATTATAGTTGAAAATAAGAGCTCCCAAGTTAAAGAGAAAATATTTCAAGGAGAAAGAACAAAACAATTTAAATATTATGAAGTCACAGGATTCAGAAATTTCCAAAGTAAAGGAGTAGATAGCTTGGAATCTGATATTCCAGAAGACAAAGGAGTTTGGATTACATCACCAACAAGTTAACCAGCAATGTTAATTATAATTCTTTGTAGGGGAATAGAAATTTAATGAAGTAGAGGATTAAGCTGAAAAGAATAGAGCTCAATAGAAAATTAAGCATAGAAATAGAAGCATTAAAAAGTAATCAAAAGGGCAACAATAAAGTTCTATTATTTACATTTCTATATAGGAAGATCATACATCTCATGAGATTATTATCATTGTTATGAAAGTTAAAAGGAGGTTGCATGGATTAATATGAATACAAGTTGATTTTGTTGGAATGAGGTGAAAAATAAGGAGTCGGGAAAAGAAGAATTGAGAAGTAGAATAGAAAAAAATGACATAAGAGAGGCTTGCAAGGAAAAGTTTTCACAATGAAGGGGGAAATAGAGATGGAGGGAAATGCCTGAATTTCACTCTCCTTATAATTGATTAAAATCAGGAGGCACTGCACAAACACACACACACACACACACACACACACACACACACACACACACACAAGCATATTCAGTTGTGTATAGAAATGTAATTTATCTAATAGAATTATAAGTATGGGATTAAGAGAAAATAGGATGATTTTTAGAATGCAAATTAAGTTAAGAAGTTTCTAGAAGCAAAATAGAACAGAATAATGATGAGAGGAAAAAAGAGAGGGGGGGATGGAGGGTAGGGGGATGGAGGTCAGGGCAGCTAGGTGCCACAGTGGTTGGAGCCCTAGCCATGGAGTCAGGAGGACCTGACTTCAAATCCAACCTCAGACACTTAATAATTGCCTGCTATATCTCATATTTTATGTTTCTTCCTTACGGATATGACTTCTCTCTCATCGTATGTAACTTAGAGCAATGTATAACATGGAAACAATGTAAAGACTAACATACTGCTTCTGTGGGAGGTGTCAGGAGGGAAGGGAGATCAGGGAAAAAATTGTAAAATTCAAAATAAATAAAATCTTTCTAAATTTGTGACCTTGGGCAAGTTGCTTAACCCACTGTCTTACATAAATAAAAATTAAAAAAAGAAAATGGGATAGAGAGTACAGAGTTAATAATAATTTAAAAAATGTAAATGAGAATGAGATGTACATAAAAGAGAAACAAATAGTAGAATGGATTAGAAACCAGAAATTAGCAATATATTTTTTGCAAGCAGCATACTTAAAGCAAAAAGACACAGGTAGTGTTCAAGTAATGGCTTGGAGAAGAATCTAATCTACTTTAGCTGAAGTCAAAAAAAAAGTTAGAGGCATCAGTCATGCTCTCAGATAAAGCAAAAGCAAAAATATACCTAATTAAAAGAAATAATTATAAACTTCATGATATATATGATTGTCATGAATTGTTATAGTAAAGATTAGTTTAATGATTTTAAAAAATGGAAAGAATTGCATAAAAAAATGAAGAGTAAAATGAGCAGAACTAAGAGAACATTGTGTACAATAGGAGAAATAGTTTAAGAATGACTTTGAATGAATGTTATTTTGTCTATTATAAATGCCCAAATTAACTATAAAAGACAGATGAAGAAACAAATGATCTGAATGGAGATAAAATCCACATAAAAATTATCTATAAAATATGTGTATATTTGTATCTAATGGTTATTATAACAAGACTTGTAGGAAGAGAAAAAAAAAGAAAAAATGTACATGATACCTTTGCTGTATATTTGAAAGGAACAGAAAGTAAACAAAGTTTATTCTTCTTTATTACTGTTTTTATTCCATAAATTAAAAAGAAATTTAAAGAAAAAGAAATTACATCAGGCTAAAAATACTATAGACAATGAAATAATATTTTTACAATATTGTTTTCCTGATAAAATCTTCATTTCTCAAATATATATTTATAATAGAACAGTAAAATTCATAAAAATAAAAATCCATTAGCCAACTGATAAAGGATGTATAAACAAGTGAATTTCAGAAGAAGAAGGAAAAAATTTCTATAGTCATAAAAATGTTCCAAGTCATTATTGCTTAAAGAAAAGCAAATTAAAACAACTCTGAGGTAGTACCTCTTACCTGTCAGAACTGAAAAAAAATGGAGGGTGTTAGGGAAAAAATAGATATATTAATGAATTTTTAGTAGAGTAGAGAACTGGCCCAACCATTCTGGAAAACAATTTGGAACTATACCCAAAAAGGCTAAAACTTTCTCATTCCCTTTAATGTGGCAATAAGCTATGTAGTTGTATCCCAAAAATATCAAAATCAAAAGAAAAGTATTTTTATGTTCAAAAATTTTTGAAGAGTTCTTTGTGTTGGAAAAAATTGGAAATTAAGGGCATGCTTATAAATTGAGCAATGGCTTAATAAATCGTGCCACATGATGGTGATTAATTATCCTTTTGTTAAAAGAAATGACGAGGGGTCTGATTTCAAAAGTAAAAAACAAGGCAAGAAATGTATAATAACTGGTGAAAAGTAGAGCACAAACAGAAATATAATTTTCCACTTTATGTTTTCTTTTTAAAAAAAATATGGCTAATATGGGATTTTATCTTGGATGATCAGTGAGCATGAAAAAGATGGGAAGGAGAAAATGAATTTGAAGCTCAAAAAGAAGTAATAAACTAAAATGTTAAAAATGTAAACAGGAAACTATATATATACATATATATATGTATATATATATATATACATATATATATGTATATATATATATATATATATCCTGAAGGGAATATGATGTGCCACTTGGAATTTATGGACAAAGGGAGTATAATTGTTAGCTCTGTTTTCCACAAAAGAAGCAAGAATGCATTTAGATTTTCAATTAGAGAGAAGGCACAACTATTTCTCTAGAATATTGGAATAAGATCTGCATGTAAACATCAGAGATTATTTGGAGGTTTATTTAAATGACCTGTGGACCATAGCAAGACAAAATGTGGATGAATCTCACACTGGTATCCAATTTATGTCTTAGATTCTCTCTCCCCTTCACTCATGGGTCATTCAACACAATAACAATTCTTCAGAACACAGATAAGGAACAAAGGATTTATAGAAAGCAATTTGTAGGATAAAGCTTTTCTTGCTTACATCTTGGTTACATGCACTCTAGAAATTCATTCCATTTCTGTAATTTCACCCTGGAAGATCTTAATCCTCCTCCCTCCCTACATCCCCCCACAACTTCTTTAAGCATCCTCTTATTCATTTTCCTCTCTCGTTACAATGTAAGCTTCTTCAGAGAAATAATTTGGGCATATATTTGTATTCCCACTGCATACTGCAGTTATCAGCACATGATAAGTATTCATTGATTTGACTTGACTGTACTCTCACTCACTCTACATCTATGCATGTATCCCCAGAGTTCAGTATGGAGTCTAGAACATTGTAAATACCTATTATAAATTTTTTGATTATCCAACCATTTATACATTAGGTTAAAAAAAAAAGATAGACCCAGAAAAGGAAGAAAGATTTGAATAAATAGACTTCTTAGCTTTATCAAATAGTTTTAAATACATGGATTCCTGTAACAGTGTGAAATAATTCCATAAAACAACCTAAATATGTCCCCACTGTAGCATAGTCTACAGTGAATAACAGTTATTAGAAAAGACTGAGTTTCAGCTATGCATGTTCTGAGTAAACTTTTAAGGAACACATAAATATCAATTATTAAGAATACAAAAATCCATCCTTTTAACACCCACAGTTCCCTGACATTCTTATATTTGACTTTGAATTATTGAACACCATGATTCTAAAGAATCAAGATGATGGGTGTCCCAAAGAGAAACGGAGGACCATATGGCTGATGTATTTGAGTTTGTCCAATTGTAGAGATTTTCAATTGGACAAACTCAAATACATCAGCCTTTGGGATAAGAATTCACTATTTCACAAAAAAATTGTTTAGAAAACTGGAAAATACTATGGCAAAACCTTGGCATAGACCCACATATCACAGCCTATACCAAAATAAGGTCAAAATGGGTACAGGATTTGGACATAGAAGGCAATACCATAGATAAATTAATAGACCAAGAAATATACTACTTATCAAATATAAGGAAAGGGGATACATTTATGACCATACATGAACTAGATTATATTATAAAATGTAAAATCAATGATTTTAAGTATATTAAATTAAAAAGGGTTTGCACTAATAAAACCAATGTTGCCAAAATTAGAAGGAAAACAGAAAACTGGGAAACAATCTCCACAAGTAGGAGTTCTTATAAAGCTCTCATTTCTAAGATATATAGAGAATTACATCAAATTTGTAAGGTTACAAGTCATTCCCCAATTGATAAATGGTCAAAGGATATGAATAGACAGTTTTCAAATGAAGAAATTAAAACTCTATGTAATCATACAAAAAATGCCCCAAATCATTATTGATTAGATAAATGCAAATTAAAACAACAATGAGTTATCACCTCACACCTATCAGATTGGCCAAGAAGAGAAGAAGGGGAAATCATCAGTGTTGGAGAGATTGAGGGAGGACTGGGACACTGATGCATTGTTAGTGGAGTTGTGAACTGATCGAACCATTCTGGAGAGCAATATGGATCTATGCCCAAAGAGCAATAAAACTGTTCATACCCTTTGACCCAGCACTTTCAATTCTAGGCCCATATCCAGAAGAAATTATTAAAAAATGGGAAAAGTCCTACATGTTCCAAAATATTCATAGTAGCTCCTTTTGTAGTGGCAAAGATTTGGAAACTGAGGGGATGCCCATCAATTGGGAAATGGTTAAACAAATTATGGTATATGAATACCATAGAATATTGTTGTTCTAAAAGAAATCATAAATGTTTTCTAGAGAATGGAATCTAGAGAAGCATGGAATAAGTTATAGGGTGTTATGCTGAGCAAAAGGAGTAGAGAGAAGAATGTACACATTAACAATATTGTGAGATGATCAATCTTGATGGACACAGCTCCTCTCAGTGGTTCAGAGAACTAGGACAACTGTTTTAGATTGGCTATTCACAATGTTATCACCATCCAGAGGAAGAAAAACAAAACAAAACAAAACAAAAAGAGAAAACCAATCCTTCAGAATCTGATGAACACTTTATTAAAAATTATCTCATACTGAATTTCATACTGGCAAACCAAACTAATTCCCATACTGAAAATGACTAATATGCTAACATGCGTATCAAAACTATGTATATACAATGCTTATCTGACCATTTGCTGCTGAGGAGAGGGTGTGGGAAGGAAAGATGGAAGGAAATTTTGTAACTTAAAAATATACATGTGCACATAGATGAAAATAAATATTTTTCTACAAAAAATAAAAAAAAAGACCAGTAATAAAAAGTAGAAATGTATGGGAAGATTGACCTTTTCCTCCTTGGAAGTTTTCAGGCAGAAGATGACTACTTTCCTGCTATGCACAGATTCCATTTGCATTAGAGATGGACTAGATGATTACTAAGGACCTTTCAAAATCTAAAATTCTATGAGTCTCTGAAAATATATTGGAGGACATGAATAGAAATAAATTTGATGAGAAAGCATATAGTTCACAAAATCTAACAGTACAGAGAATATCTGTCTCAATGACATCTCCTTCAGAGAAGTAATCAGCACCTGTCCTAAAAAGAGCTTTTGATGGGGGATAATTTTCCTTTACTTAAGAAATTAGGTAAAAGAAGGAATGAATGAATGGATGAATGAATGAAAAAACATTAAAGAATTGCTTATTAGGCATAATGCACTATGCTAAGTCCTGGGGATACAAATAGAAAGTGACAGACTATTATAAAAGAATTGACATTCTAATGGAAAAGACAAATTGCCTTGGGAATAGTATAGTATTCATAATTGTTTAAATCCTATAAATACAACTGAAAGTATACATAATTGGGGTGGCTAGGTGGCTAGAGCACCCGCCCTGGAGTCAGGAGTACCTGAGTTCAAATCCAGCCTCAGACACTTAACACCTAGCTGTGTGGCCTTGGGCAAGCCACTTAACCCCATTGCCTTGCAAAAACGCAAAAACTAATATATATATATATATATATATATATATATATATATATATATATATATGTATGTATATATATAATGTCTATATACTTGTCTATCATCCATACCAATGGAATTTAATATATGTTAATTATTGTCAAAAAGCAACATATAGAAATATTATTACAAGTCTGGAAATCAAGAAGATATGAGTTCAAGTCCTACCATTGATATATATTAGAAGTGGTACAACGGTCAAGTTACAAGACCTGTACTGAGCTGAGAATATGTTTCATATGAATTGCCAAACTTCATCAAAGTCCTCATTAAGTTCTGTCCAATTCAGATATTCTCTGATGATTTTTAGCTTCTGATGTTTTTAAGAAAGAAAGAAAGTAGGCAAGATGGCAGAGTACCAAGATGGAAGAGAAAATGTAGTAATTCACCTAAGCTCTCCCCAAAATTTCATCAACCACCTTTAAATAATGCCATTAAATAATTTTTAAAGTAGCAACCCCACAAAATCAGGAGATAAAATAAATTTCCAAACAAAGACAACTGAGAGGGTCAGCAGGAAAGGTCTGTCCCCCCTGGATAAGAGTAGTTCACAGTTCAGTGCAGGCTGCACCAAAACAGACCCAGTCCTGGCAAACCAGGGAGACACTGTGGTAGTATTAGCCTCTACTTCTCGAGTTCTTAGCCCGCAGATGGTAAGCAGGACAAACAAGTTTTTCAAAAAGAAACTATAGGAATCCTTGTTAAAACTGAAGCAGGACTCTAGCTCATCCTCATATCTAGGTAACAGTCTTGGGTGTCAGGCCCAGGATGAGGCCAATTACTAGCACAACAGAGCTTGTGATCACAGTGGTACAGGGATCTCCATCACAGTTCTAGGACAGAGAAGAGTGATTGTTGTCACTAACAGACCAGGGCCCATAACAAGAGAGTGAGATCCTTAGCTCACACCACCTTGAAAAACTGAAAGCTCCTAGAAGTATATATGAACAAACCCCAAATCTTGAGACAGGGAAGGCTCCATCCTGAAAGCATAGCTCTTCTGTAACAAAGAGTTAAAAGCCAAGATCTAAACTGAGAAAATGAACAAACAAGATTAAAAAAAAATACGAGCATATAAAGTTATTATGTGATCAAAACATATACTTACAAGAAGATAACAAAGGCAAAATTTCTACAACTAAAGTCTACAAGAAAACTATCAAATGGGTTTAGGGCATAGAAGAAGCTGAAAAAGAAATTTACAAAATTAAACAAGAAAAGTAGAGGAAAAATTGGAAAAAAGAAATGAGGATGATGTAAGAAATTTTTGAAAAACTGAGTCAATAGCTTGTAAAAGGAAAGCAAAAATGATATTGAAGAAAATAAGATCTTAAAAATCAGACTAGATCAAATGGTAAAAAAGATACAAAAAGTCAATGAGAAGAAAATGCCTTAAAATGCAGAACTGGCTAAATGGAAAAAAGAAGCAGAAAAATTAACTGAAGAAAAAAATCGAAACGAAACTTGAAAAATAGAATTGGACAAATGGAAAAGAAGCTACAAAAGCTCACTGAAGAGAGCCATGAATTACCTACCCAGAAAAACTTCAGGGGGAAAAATGAACATTCATTTAATTAGAAGCCTTTCAAGTATTTTTGTTGGAAAGACCAGAGAGGCATAGAATATTTGACTTTGAAATATCAGACTCAAAAGTAACATTAAAAAGTTAAACAGGAAAGGGAAATCATAAGGATTTAATGAGGTTTTACTGTTTACATTCCTATTTAGGAAGATGATGCATATAAGTGATAACTTTCTAATTATTAGGGCAATTAGAGTGAGTATATATACTTATACACACACATACATAAATAGAAATAGGACACAGATGTGAGTTGCATATAGAAGGATGATATCTAAGAAAAATTGAGGGTTGAGAGAGGAATATACTGGGGGGGGGAAGTAAAAGGAGAGGTAGAATGGATTAAATTATCCCACCTAAATGAGGTAAGAAAAAGCTGTTATAATGGAGGGGAAGAAGAGGGATATAAGGGGATTTGAGTGAACCTTGCTCTTATCAGAATTGGCACAAAGGGGGAATGACACATGCTCAAATGAATAAGAATCCATTTTAGCCTACAGGAAAGAAGGAAAGGGTTTAAGAGAAAAAAAGGGACAAGTTGAAGGAAGGAGCAGTAAGAAGCAAAACACTTTTGAGGAGGGAAAGGGTGAAAGGAGAGAGATAATAGAATAAATAGAAGGAATAGGATGAAGGGAAATACAGTTATACAGTAAGTGTAAAAAAAATTGAAGAAAATTTCTCTGATAAAAGCCTCTTTACCCAAACATAGAGAACTATCAAAAGTATAAAAATAAAATCCATTTACCAATTGATAAATAATAGAATAGTTCTCAGATAATCAAATCTATCTATAGTCCCATAAAATGCATTAAATCAAAATTTCTTTTGATGGGAGTTTTTTTTTTTAATTTTGCAAGGCAATGGGATGGATTAAGTGACTTGCCCAAGGTCACACAACCACGAAAGTATTGTGTCTGACTCTGGATTTGTACTCAGGTCCTCCTGACTCTAGGGCTGGTGCTTTATCTACCGTGCCACCTAGCTGCCCTTCTAACTCACTCATGTCTGGAAAAATGCTTATTAAAATAATTCTGAGGTACTACTTCATACTTCTTAGATTGACTAAAAGGACAGAAAAAGCAAACCACAAATGTTGGAGGGGATGTGCGTAAAATGAGATTTAAAACACTGTTGGAAGAGTTGTGAACTGATTCAACCAGTCTGAAGAGCAATTTGAAATTATGTCCAATGTTTTAAAAAATGTATATCTTTTGACATAGCAATACCACTTTTAGGTCTGTATCCCTAATGAAAAAGAAAATAAATAAATGAATAAAAATTAAATGAAATAAATATATAAGAATAAAAAAGACCTTATATATCAAAATATTTGTAGTAGTTCATTTGAGGTGGCAAAAATGGAAATTGAGGCGATGTCCATCAATTGGGGAATGACTGAACAAATTGTGGTGTGTGATATAGAATACGATGGTATAATAAGAAATAAGTAGACACTTTCAGACAACCTGAAAAGACTTATATGAACTGATCCAAAGAGAAATGTACTTTGTACAAAGTAACAGCAAAATTGTAAAATGATCAATTGTAAATGATTTCATTTTTTCAGCAATGCTGTGTGATACAACTATGAAAGATTTATTTTGAAAAAATGCTATCCATCCCAGAAAAGGCACTGATATAAAAGACTGAAAATTATTTTCTACTTTTATTTTTTCTTGAATTTGGGGGGCTCTTTGGGGGGGCATCTATGTCTTCTTTCACAACATGACTAATATGGAAATGTTTTGAATGATTACATATATATAAACCAATCAAACTCTTCCTTTTTCAATAGGGGGGAGAAGGAAAAGGAAGAAGGGAGATAATTTGGAACTCGAAGTTTTAAAAAAACAAATGTTAAAAATTGTTTTACATGTAACTTGGGAAAGTAAAATATTAAATAAATAAAATGAAACAAAACAAATAGAAAAATAAAGTAGAAAATCTAAATGAATTGCTCAAGGTTACTCAGCTAGCAAATAGAAGAATTAAGACTTAAACCTAAACAATAAATCTTAAACCTTAAACCTAAACATTCCTGACTGCATCCTCATGTTTTTCCTTCTCCATATTTCAGGGAGATAAGTCCTAAAAGTTTTATTTCATAATATGTTAATACATTCCTTATGGTAGAGAACTAATGTGCATTCCCAAATCCAAAGATAAGACTCAGCACCTGGGTGATACAGTGGGCAAATCACTGGACCTGAGACAGGAAGACCTGAATTCTAATTCAATCTCAGGCACTTATTGGAGTTGTAATTTTAGGTAATTTCCTTAATCTTTGTCTGCCTTAGTTTCTTTATATACAAAATAAGGGTAACTTTAGCATTGATCTCAGAAAGTTGTTTTAAGTATCAAATAATATAATATTTATATAGTGTTTGACACAAAATATGTTTTATTGAAATGCAAATTATGTTATTCATTTAACGGTTGATTATCTTCAGATTTATTATCTTTGTTATCTGATTTTGCTAAATATTTGCTGGATATTTCTGGAAGAATGTCCCAAGATCCATGATTGCCTCCAGATTTCACACACACAGACAGATAAACACACAGAAGACAGAAAAACAAAACAAAATTTCCACACATAAACACACAAACTCACATACGCACACTTATTACTTTGGAAATTTCAAAATATAATTAGTACATTGATGAATTATCAAGCAAGACAGAAAAAAATGAGACTCAGATGGTGGTCAGAGTTTCCAGAACTTGAGAAATGGAGAAAGAAAAAAAGAAAAAAACTTAGGAATATATCGGAATTCACATATGTTTACTTTTTTTTCCTCTTTTGCCCTTTCTCAATGAAAGCTAATATGAATTCATAATTACTATCTACTCTCTAGAATGTGTTCACAGGGATTTAGAGATAAACTGCTTCCATCTGTCATTTGTTATCTCTGGTGACTTGGAGAAACTCTCATGATATTTTCTTATAGTTTTATTAGAAATAAAAATTACAGCTTAATTTAACTGAAAGAAAGGTTGTTGCAGGGTCAGAAGATAAAAGAAACATTGATGTCTTCTTATGATAAGATGTTTCTTGGAAGCATCTCTAAGACTTCAAAGAAGCCAAATGGTGCTAGAGAAAGGAATAACCTAGTAAAACTACTTTGAATAAAATAACATTGCTATTTCCAATTTTAAAAATCACCATCTGACTGAGGCTATCACTATTGTACAACAATGTGCCAGCTCTTCTTTTTATATTTTCTTGTTATCCAGGTTTAGAACTTCCGATCTATAAAACTCTTCCACCTAATTTTCAATTTGTCTTATGTTCAGTTCCAAAGGCATTCCTAGAAGTCTTCCTTCATTCTCTCCATTGATATCTATCTCATTATTTTCTCTTCATAATATATAATTTTTTTTCTTCATGTTTAAAAGAGTAAATTTTCTGGGTCACCAGCTAAAGCACCAGCCCTGGAATCAGGAGTACCTGAGTTCAAACCTGACCTCAGACACTTAATAATTACCTAGCTGTGTGACCTTGGGCAAGCCACTTAACCCCATTTGCCTTGCAAAAAAAAACCAAAACCTAAAAAAAAAAGAGTAAATTTTCCTCTCTAAAGTGGAAGGTAAGTTGATTTCACTTTCTGGTTTTGAATTTCCTGGCTTTTCGGAAGTATATAATCAAAGACTAATATTCCACAAATTACCTTTGGCTTTGCAGATTTGGATTTGCTTTACAAAACAATGATTATCATGACCCTTCATCAAACAGAAAAGGATAAATTTCCAAGTGTATGGGTGAATATACACTTTGGAAATGATATATTTTCAAGGCAAACAGAAAAATATATTTGTGATTGTGTTTGTTATATTATGTTTTTCTATGTTATGTTATACACATAAATGCATTCACATAGTAGAAATACACATATAACTCCAGATATACCAACAACAAAATTCTATACTTGCCAGAAATAATGTACATGTATGAATGATGTCTTGTGATTCTTAAATAAATTGGATTTAAGTGAGACAGTTGCATGAAGGTATTGACCTCATTCCCTCTTAAAGTCATCACAGTCCAGTGGCAAGAGTCAACTCCATCCAGAGGAAGAGGGAAAAAAAAAAAAGAAAAAAATTCTTCAGAATCTGTTGAACACTTTATAAAATTATTTTTTATGAATCTCTTTCCCTTAATCCTAATTCCTCATACTGAAAATGACTGATCTGTAAACATGTTTATCAAAAATATGTGTGTACAATGCCAGCCTGACTGTTTTCCTCTGAGAGGAGGGGCTGGGAAGGAAGGGTGGAATGAAATTTTGTAACTTAAAAATATACATGTGCATATGGATGAAAAAATAATTAAATTTTTTTCAAAATAAGACAGTCAAGACAACTAGTGATAATCTTGGTGACTTTAATATATAACTAAGCTCTAAGTGCACCACAGCACCTGCTTCAACTGTTTTCAGGATATTGGAATGACTAATTCTCATCCACCCATTCCACCAACAGAAGCCCTTAAACGTTTGGGGTATACACACCCTAAATCACTAACAGGTTTTTGGACTCTCCTCGGTTACTCCCAATCTAGTTTAGTCTGCCTGTTTAAGTGTTTTTACTGGAGTGTGGTTGCTGTGCATGTTAACGTTTCTTGGTGCCACAGGTGAGAGTTAGGCAGTAATGATGCCGTGAATACTATTTTATGGAGAATCAGGCAAGTCAAACACTCACAGAGAGTGTCATAAAAAGGGATTCAAAGGCGCTGTGAAAGTGTCTCTTCAGAATTGGAATTGATGGTACAGCATAGAAGACACTGGCACAGGGCTGCCCAGTATGGTGTGCCCTCATCAATGAGGGTGCTGCTCTTTATGGACAGAATTAAAGCAGCTCAAAGAAATGGTGAGATGCATAAATTTAGAGATCCCATGGGCTATTAGTGTCCAACCAGTGGTAGAGCATTCTGAGCTCATTTTGCTTTGTTGAACCACACTGTAGTTTGTCTCTACCATAGTAATGTTGTCCTGGTCTTCTTCAGTAACAAAGGATAAGAATCAAACAAAATGTGTGCACACATTCATGCATGTATGTGACTATGTTTGCCTATTTGTTTTGATATTGGATCTTTCTATTTCACCAGTCTTGAAGTGTACAAGTTAGTTTTGTGGCTTAAGATCATTTTCTCTTCCTTATGCAATATTGATCATGGAAATAGTGCTGCTGGCTTATCAGTTTTAACCCACTTCATTTCAGAACGCCCTTGCTCATGCAAGCCACCAGCCTGATCCTTCTCCAAAGCAAGAATTTCAGGTCTGCCTCATCACACCTGGATTCACACTTTCTATATGTTACAAATTGTTCTAGCAAGCTCTACTTGGCTAGAATACTTTTGAAAATAAATATTCAAGAGCAGGTAGGTAGTGTAGAGGACAGAGCACTGTCCTTAGAGTCATGAAGACCTGAGTACAAATCTGACCTTAGACATTTAATAATTCCCTAGTTGTGTGACCTTGGGCAAGACACTTAACTCATTATCTTAAATAAATAAATAAAATTAAAAGAGAGAAATCTCTTGTCTTTCTTATTTTTGGACAACTTTGGAGTTTGGACAACTTTGGAAAGAAAGTCTTGCTTGTAAGGCAGTGTTTACAAATTTAGAAAATACTCATGAATTTTGAATCAAAAAACTGTAATGGGACTAGGAATCCAATCATTTTTAGTCTATTCATGTTGTAAAGTAAGACAAATAAGTCCCTAAGAACTTGGGGTGTCTCAATGTCAAACACTCATCATTGATAGGATACAATCATATACAATCGTAAATAGCATCAATTATATCTTCACAACATCTCTTCCACCCATTCCTTTCTCTATCTTTACTTGACCACCAAATTCAAGCCATCACAAAATCTCCTTCATGCTGTTGAAATAACTTCCTAATTATCTTCCATCTTTTCTGTTACTTGTCTCTATAATCCATCTGTTAAACATATTCCTAAGTGACTCTTATTTCTAGTGAATTACAAACAAGTATTCTTAGTTATTACCATTACTAAAATGTCCTATAAAATTGCTTCTTAAATGTTAAATGATGAAAGCAATCTGTAACTTAAACCAATTTCATTCAATTGTGTCCTATTCTCTTACTAATGTAGGAGTACTCTACTGATGTATTCTATAATGTTAAATTAATGGGATGAATGATTAAAAAACATATTTTAAATAGTTTAGGATGATTTCAGTGTTATGTAGTAAAACAGTACTGGATACTGTTTCGGTCTGATACTGATTGTGAGCTAAGTGACAGGAAGCAAATCATTTTACTTCTTTGAGTTGTTTATTAATTTGTCAGAAAGAGTGGAGAATTACTTTATATGATACTATATGATCATTCCAGAGCTGACATTTTATGATTCTATGGATACATATATTTCAAAATATGCAATTATGTTCTCCATGTGTGTTTATTGATTAAAAAAAGTCAAGAAAGTTTTCATTTTATTGACTATATTGATTGCATGATTTGGAAAGCCTTGATTTCTTTACTGTGTCAATGATTACCAACAGAAATGCCCTGAAGGCTTCCTGTCCAGTTATACTCCAAGTTGTCTTTTTCTATTATGAGACATCTCTCTAAATAAAAGTTCCTACCCCAAATCTCTTTTTAAAGGACTAGGAACATCAGAGAGGAGGATATGTATGAGAGAGATTTCTCTTCACTTTTGAAGATCACTCTTTTCAAGAAGATAGATTTCTTAACTAGGCTTTTAGAGTAATTCAATCATTATATTCCATTGAAGAAAAAAAAAACCTGGTCAAATGAATCAGAGCTTGGTGGAAACCAATTGTTTGCTTTCAATCTATTTCTCAGTAAACTTTTTCACTAGCTTTTACAACCAACTACAATTTACTTTGGATAGGAAAAAATTATGAAATGCTTTTTTGAACCTGGTAAAACTTTTCCAAGTGCTTTAGGATTTGGGAGAAGAGATTAAAACAGGCTACACTCTTTGATCAAGCAATTTAACAAAACTTCATTGAAAACATGGCCTGGGTGGGGATCTATAGCTTTGTCCTTTGCAGAGATATTGTGGTAATTTTCTTTTTTGTTTTATTAGAACAGCTTTTGGTTGATGAAAATGAAAAAAAAAAAAGATTTTTCAAAAACTTCAAAAGCATTAATTGAATGTAATTGAGTGGAATTAATAACATAGACAATTGCTAACTAGATATTATCTTTGTTATCCAATTTACTCATATGGGAGAACATTTAAAAAAATGAAAATAAATGTGGTGGTGTTTTAACTGGTCAACAAGATATATACAGTTATAGTAGAAAAGTATATTAGACATCAATATAAACTAAATGAGTTATATATGTCCAGTTAGATAAGAGTCATAGTTAAGATCATGGATTCAGAGCTGGAAACTACCTATCACCTCTTCTGATTTTCACATATAAGTAAACTGAGACCCAGAAAGTTTAAATGACTTACCTGGAGTCACTGAAATGATTAATAATTAAGAGCCAGGTGTTAAATCCAGATCTTTTGAGGAGGGAATCTCTTTTGTATTAAATGTTTCCCAGGCACTTAATACAGAGTAAGGCTTAGTGCAGTGTAATTGTATCTTCTGAGTTCTTTTATGTACAGCTAAGTCCCTAAGAAGTTGTGGTTTCCCAAAGTCAAACACTCATCATTGACAGGATGTCATCATATACACATCATAGCCACATAATGAATGTTTACTGAGTGACCAAGCAGCAATAAAATCAATGTTGTACTACAACATTGTGTCCCTTCTTGTATTTCTGGATACCCAAGCCATACTGATACACTAGAATTATCTCCTCATATACTGACAGTGTTATATAATATGCATTGCAAAAACTAGAACAGTATCTTCTGTGTACAGGAACACATTAGATAGATTTTTTTCAATTAAATAAATGGATAGATGAATGACTAATTTCATATAAGCTATTTTTTTCCTAATGTCTTAGATACCTTTAGAAAATTGCTATTACTCTGTATAACCATTAGTCTAGGTAATGGAGAATGGTATAGAAAGATTTATTGTATCTGGAATAAGGATAGCTTAGGTTCAAATTTCTCCTTTAAAATTTACTAGGTGTTTGAATTTGGAAAATAAGTTATCTCTGAGGCTAGTTTTCCTTATCTGAAAAAACTGATTTAAAAATATCTGTAAGGGTCGGTTAGGTGCTGTAGTGGACAAAGCACTGGCCCCAGAGTCAGGAGGACCTGAGTTCAAATGTGGCCTCAGACACTTAATAATTACCTAGCTGTGTAGCCTTGGGCAAGCCACTTAACCCCATTGCCTTGCAAAAACCTAAAAAAGAAAAATCTGTAGAGTTATTTAGGATAAGGTTCATATAGTATGATATGCATAAGGTTCTTTGCAAGCTTACAGGACTATATACATGACAATTATGATTATGATTATGATTAAATGTATTTAGATAAATTAGTTCTAGGGTAAAATTATGAAGAACAAATTTAATATGAAATCACCTTAATTCTACATGCACAAAGACATGCACACTGAGTTGCCTATGATGGGATGATATCCAAAAAAATGAAATTAAGGAGTGACAAAGATGCACTGAAAGAAGGTAAGAGAAGTAGAATGGGGTAAATTATCTCGCATAAAAGAGGTTCAAGGTTCTTTCAGGAAGTAGAGCCAAGATGGTGACAGGAAACGAGCCTCTCTTAGGTACTCACTCAAAAATATTTCAAAAACCTTAAAATTATGACTCTAACTAAATTATCAAGAGACAGAACCCACACAGAAATCCAGTGAGGCAATTCTCTAGCCTGAGGTAACCAGGAAAACAGTGGGAAGGCTTTGTTCCACTGAATGGCGCTGCACCCCAGCAAAGGAGCTTCAGCCTCTGGGAAGAGCCCCAGGGCTCCTGGGAGCCCAAGCTCCTGGCAGCAGAAGCAGTTTCCTGACCCGTACCCCAAGGGCACCAAGCACAACTTGGAAGATCAGCAGGGAGACCTCTGCCAGAGTGAGCGGGAAGCCAAGGCCCTCAGCACACAACAGGACTCAGTGCAGCCCAAGCATTCAGTGTAGCCCAGATCCTAGGAAATGGAAGCAGGTCCCTGAATCTTCCCAGCAGGAGACTCCAGGCAGCTCTGCCCTGAGCGTTAAGCCCGCGGAATATAAAGAAGAGGAGGGAGATTGCCCAGGTCTGACATCTGTCCTTGGAACAGGACTCTGAGGCTTTGACCACATTCAGACCCTGGTCACAGTCTAGCCCCCCCCCCCCAATAGAGCAGGGACCCCTCTCATAGCCCTTGGATGGATGGTGAGCTTGTGGTTATTCAAAAGACCAGGAGAGAGTCAGGGTTTCACATACTGAGGTCCTAGGGAGGGGTCCAATAATACTCAAAAGCTCAGGAAGCACCCCAAACCAGACACAGGCTGGGAAAATGAGTAAACAAGGGACAAAAAGGGAACCTGACCATATTTGGTCCCATGGAGGACCAAATCAAAGAATCAAAAGACAAGAAAGTCTAAGCTTCTGCATCAAAAGCCTCCAAGAAATATAAAAGTTGGGCTCAGGCTATGACAGAGCTCAAAAAAGATTTTGAAAATCAAGTAAGGGAGACAGAAGAAAAATTGGGAAAAGAAATGAGAGAGATGCAGGATAAACATGAAAATGAAGGCAGCAGCCTAGTCAAGGAGATCCAAAATTGCTGAAGAAAATAACATGTTAAAAACTAGCTTAGGTCAAATCGATAAAGAAGTTCAAAAAAATTTGAGAAGAATGTTTTGAAAAGCAGAATTGGCCAGAGGAAAGGAGGAAAAAAAATCCTTCAGCTGTAGAATGGAGTGAAGGGAAGCTGATGAATTTGAGGGAAATCAAGATATAATAATTCAATACCGAAAGAATGAAAAATTAGAAGAAATGTGAAATATCTCATTGAATAAACAACTGATCTGGAAAAACAGATCCAGAGATAATTTAAAAATTACTGAGCTACCTGAAAGATATGATTAGGAAAAGAACCTTGACTTCATTTTTAAAGAATTTCTATAGGAAAATTGTCCTGATATCCTAGAAGCAGAGGGTAAAATAGAAATTGAGAGAATCCACCAATCTCACCTGGAAAGAGATCCAAAAAAAAAAAACCCATCCCACAGGAATATCATAGCCACGTTCCAGAACTCCCAAGTCAAAGAGAAAATATTACAAGCAAACAGAAGAACACAATTCAAATATAGAGGACTACAGTCAAGATCACACAGTACTTAGCAGCATCCATATTAAGGGCCCATAGGACTGGTAATATAATTTTCCAGAAGGCTAAAGAGTTTGGAATACAACTGAAAATCTATTACTCAGCAAAACTGAGCATCCTCGTCCAGGGGAAAAGATGGACTTCCAGGGAAATTTCAGATGTTCCTGTTGAAACAACCAGAGCTGAACAGAAAGTTTGATCTTCAAATACAGGACTCAGGTGAAGCATAGAGAGAGTGGACGAGGGGGCAAATCATGAGGGGCTTAATGATGATGAACTGCATGTATTCCTGCATGGAAAGATGATACTGATAATACTCATATGAACCTTCTCATTTAATAGAGCAAGTAGAAAGATTTTTATACATGAGGCACAGAAGAGAGCTGAATTTGAAGATATAATATATTGCAAAAATGGAGTCAACTGGTGAAAGGGAAATGTACTGGGAGAAAGAGAAATGAGAGGTAGAATAAGCTAAGATATTTTATATAAAAAGATATTTCATGTAGCTTTTGCAGTGGTATGGAAGGGGAAGTTGAGGGGAATGGGGGAGCCTTCATTCTCATTGGAAATGACTCAAAGAGGAAACAACATACACACTCAATAGGATATAGAAATCTAGAAGAAAAAGGAGAGAAGGGGGACAGGGGGAGGGAAGGGGGGATGTGGGTAATAGAGGAGAGGGTAGATGGGTAGATGATGGGATCTTTTTTTACTTTTTTCAAGGTGGTGGGATTGGGTGGTCTTTGGGTGGTTGCTTTGTCTCTGGGGTGGGATGTAGGCTTGGTGTCTCTTGGCCCCAGGACCGGTGCTCTGTTTTTACTGTGCCACTCAGCTGGCCCACATCACATTTTAGAAGGAAAGAATGAAAGGAGAGAGAAAATATAATAGGTGGTGGTAGGGAGGAACAGAGGGAGGGAATTACAATCAACAACAGCAACTGTAGAAAAATATGGAAGTAACTTCTCTGATGGATTTATGATAAAGAAAGTGGCTGAAACACTGTTTTTTTTCCCCTTTCTTCTATTTGATTTCTCATGAGGTTTTATATTTTGGGGGTAATGGGGATTTATGCTTACTCTTAACCAGGAAAATTTCAGTAATGTGCAAATAAATTTAAAGAAAAAAATAAAAGAGATTCAGAATAAATGTAACTATTTGGGAAAAGATGCTGGCGTAGTGCCAAATACTTGAACATTATTCCCAGCAAAAGTGACTCAGAGAGTTAACAATGTACACATTTAATTGAATATAAAAGAATCTATCTTACTGTAAAGGGGAGGAGGAGACGGGGATAAGAAAGAGGTGCTGATTAAAGGGAAGGTGGATTGGGGTCATAGTTGTCAGAAGTAAAACTTTTTCTTTTGTATGACTACACATATGTAACCTATTTCCAATTGCTTACCTTCTCCATGAGAAGTGGGGATGGGAAGGGATGAAGAGATAAAATTTGAAACCCATTGTTTTAAAAGCAAGTATTAAAATTGATTTTACATGTACCTGGAGAAAATAAAACAATAAATAACAATAGCATTATAAGAGAGTTACAGGCTGACAGGAGAGAAAGAAAGGCTGTGTGAAAATAAAATGGAAGGGAATAGACAGTAACCACAGCTGTGAAAAAATTTACAGAAAATTTATCTGACAAAGACCTCATTTCTAAACTATATAGAGAAATGAATCAAATTTATAAGAATGCAAGTTATTCGCCAATTGATCAAAGTTGAAAAGTTATGAACAGCCAGTTTTCATATAAAAAAATTCAAAGCTATATAAGTCAAATGTAAAAATGCTTCAGTGTTCAGAAATACACTCAACATATATTTTTTCAGTAAAATGAATAAATGAATAGATGGATGCCCAATTTCATATGAACCTTTCCCTTTTCTATTGTCCTAAAATTGCTCTAAAAATGCTATTATTCAGGGGAGGAGCCAAGATGGTAGTGCGAAGCAGCATTTCCCAGAAACTCCTTCCCCCAAAGAAAAATGATGACTCTAGCCAAAATTTAGAGGGGCAGAACCCACAGAAAGACTGAGTGATACATTTTCCCACTCCAAGATAACTTAGAAGTTCGGCAGGAAAGGTGGGTTTCACCAGGACAGGGGGTTGGAAAAAAGCCAGGCTGCAATGCAGCACAGTCCAGCACAGCCCAGAAATCACCAGAAACAGCTTGAAGGGGAGGGAAGAGAACTGCTATGCCAGAATGAGTCTGGAGTGAGGGAGCACTGGCCGCAGCATCTGCAGCGAGAATCTGGAAAAAAGCAGCCTGCGCCCCCAGAGATGGTAAGGGATCAGGCAAGACTGCAGAGATTTCTCTGCTCTCCCATGGGGTAGGACTCTGCAGTTTGCCTACACTCAAATCCAGGTTGCAGTTTGGGCTTCCATGCTAAGTAGACAAGCTGGATCCCTCCTTATAGCTCCAGGGCAGAGGGAAATGGGGATGCATCTACATATCAAAGCACACGCAAGAGAGCATAAGACCTTGGAGCAATAAATGTCCCAGTGGGGTGCCCCCCAAAAAACCCCCAAAACCTTGGAAGTGCAGTCTTGGGCTGAAGAAATGAGTAAACAACAGAACAAGAAGAATCTGACCATAAAGAATTACTTTAGTCCCACGGAATATCAAAACATATACTCAGATGATGACAGAATTGAAGCTTCTATATTCAAAAACTCCAAGAGAAATAGAAAATGGGTTCAGACTATGAATGAGCTCAAAAAAAATTTGAAAAGCAATTAAGGGAGATGAAGGAAAAAATTGGAGGAGAAATGAGAGCGGTACAGAAAAATCATGAAAACCGAATCAACAGCTTGGTGAAAGTTATACAAAAAAATAAAAATGCTATTATTACTTTCAACCATAAGTCCAGGCAATGCAACACAATGGATAAAGATTTGTTGGATTTGCATGATCACTATTAATTAAAGAAGTAAAAATTTGAACAACTTTATGGTATCATCACATCATACCTATCAGATTTGTTAATATGACAGAAAAGAAAAATGACAAATATTGGAGAGGATGTAGGAAAATTGGGACATTTAATGCACTGATGCTGTACTTATAAGCTGATTCATCCATTTTGGAGAGCAAAGGATGTCCAAAGGATTTTAAATTGAACATATCCATTGACACAGTAATATTAATTTTGTATCCCAAAGGGATTTAAATAAAAAGAAAAGAACATATATAAATATATGTACATATATATTTGATAGATAGATAGATAGATATATAAACACACACACACACACACACACACACACACACACACACACACACACATATATATATATATAAGCTATGATACTTATATATACAAAAATTAAAGGAGCTTTTTACTTGTGGCAAACATTTAGAAATTGAGGGGATGCTCATTAATTGGTAAATGATTGAAAAATTATGTTATATTATTGTGATGCACTAATACTATGTTATAAGGAATGATAAGTAGGATACTTTTGGAAAAATCAGAAAAGACATCTACTGATATAAAATGAACTATATTCAAACTTCATTTTTCTTTTTTTTTGCTTGTGCTTTCTTTCACAGAATGACTAATATGGACATATGTTTTACATGTTTGCAAATATTAAGCATTTTGTAAAAGAAATTATAGACCTTGGGGCAGCTAGGTGGGGCAGTGGAGTCAGGAAGCTATGAGTTCAAGTCCATTCCCAGACACTACTTAACTCTTTCATTGTCTTGCAAAAAGAAAAAAGAAAAGAAAAAAAGAAAGTCCAGACCAAATTCCTACCCGCTACACATACTAAAGAAAAATACAAAAGTTAAAAATTATTTTTACCTAAAATTGGAAAAAAATAAAATATTTAGGAATAAAGCTCCTATTAAAAGGTTTCCCCACCCTAATTTCAAGAAATAATGACTTGATTCTACTGAGATTAATTATTGAAATCCTACTTACATCGTCTCCCTTAAATTTGACTGATACTTAGTAAGTAGGCTCCTAAAATAATATTTAATGCCCATCTGTATGTATACTTATAAGATACCTTAAAATAAGAACTGATTCCTGTAGGAATTTTAGAGTTCATAATTTTGTTGACATTCTTTTTTTAATTTTTTTTGTAATTTTAGGCAATGGGGCTAAGAGACTTGCCCAAGGTCACACAGCTAGGCAATTATTAAGTGTCTGAGGCTAAATTTGAACTCAGGTCCTCCTGACTCCAGGGCCAGTGCTCTATTCACTGAGCCACCTAACTGCCGCCTTTTGCTGACATTCTTAATCAATAAGTGGACTCATTTCCTTTAAGGCTAATATTTCCTAACAGTGAGAATGAAATTTAAAATCATGGATAGTTAAGATTTTTTTTCTTTTATTGCTGTTTGTTTGTTTTTCCCATTGGCTTTCTTGTTGATCTGAAGTTTTGGACATAGTATAAATTAAAAAGGGATCCAAATAACAGCATTACTTTTCCTTTGTTTTAAGAATATGCCTTTTTTTAATTGATAGTTTATGTTTCCAAATTCATGTTATTAAAGTTTTGCAACATTCATCCACATGCCTTTGTATATTCTTAGGTTACAGAATTTCCTACCACCCTCACTTTCCACCAACACCCTCTCATCCCAGCAGTGAACAGTCAGGTTAATATTGTACACACACACAATTGTGTCAAACATGTTTACAGATTAGTCATTTTCAGTATGAATAATAAGTATTAAGGGGAAGAAATACATAATTTTTTTTAAAATGCTGAATGCAGTGTCCATCAGATTCCAAAGGGATTTCTTTTTTAAATTTTTTCTTTGTTTTGTTTTGTTTTCCTTCCTCTGAATGGGGATGACATTGCCCATAACTGGTCTAATGCAGTTGTTCTAGCTCTCTGAACTGCTGTGAGCAACTGAATCTATCAGCTTGATCATCTCATTATGCTGTTGTAATTGCATACATTGTTCTCTTGGTTCTGCTACCTTTGTTCAGCATCAGATTTAGCAATTCATTCCATGATTCTCTAGAGTCTGATCATTTATAGTTTCTTATAGAACAGTAGTGTTCCATAATATTCATATACCATAACTTGTTTAGCCATTCCCCAAATGATGAGTATCCTCTCAATTTCCAATTCTTTGATACTACAAAAAGAGTTGCTACGAATATTTTTTGGAACATATGGGGCTTTTCCCATTTTTTTATGATTTCTTCTGGATATAGCCCTAGAATTGGAATTGCTGGGTCAGAAGGGATGAACAGTTATTGCTCTTTGGGCATAGCTCCATATTGCTCTCCAGAATGGTTGGATAAGTTCATAACTCCACCAGCAATGCTTTAATATTCCAAGCCACCCACAACCTCTCCAACATTGATCATTTTTCCTTTTTGTCATCTTACTGAATCTGATATATGTGAGATGATATTCCATAGTTGTTTATTTTGAATTTTTCTAATCAGCAATGATTTGGAGAATTTTTCATATATATATATATATATATATATATATATATATATATATATATATATATAGCTTTAATTTCTTCATTTGAAAACTGCCTATATCATTTGAGAACATGCTTTTGTAAAAAAAAAGGTTTTCAAACTTTTCAAGATTCTCTAAAGGAGTATAATTAGGCATAAAGTAGTTTTATTTTATAGGTCTTGTTCATACAGTGATAATGTGCTTGAATAAAATTACTCTATTTATATTTATTTCTTATTCTTCTAGTATTTTTGTAATCTAAAACTTTTAAAATTTGTTTGTTTTTTATTTCATTTTACTAATTTGTTTCTTATGTCACAGATTCTGCTATTTATTACTTTCTAGTTTCTCTGAAGGTCCTTTTAAAGCTTTGAATAAAGTTAGAACTTCCTTGGTGTGATTCCATGAACTCTTAGGAATCTATGGGTTCTGCATTTCATCCATGTTGGATCAATTGCCTTTGACTTGAAATATTTATTTTAAAATGTTTGTACATTTTGAATTGTGTTGGAACTTAATCAATCAATGAACATAAATGCCTAATACATGTTAAGCACTGGGCAAAAAGACTGGCGATACAAAGGTCAAAATACCATTCCTGTCTGCAAGCTGCTTACTCTAAATGTCTTCTCTATTGATTTATCCATTCATCTGGAAATTTTTAATGAAATTGTATTCTAACAGAAATTTTTGGTGATTTTATTCATTTCCTCTTATATTCCCTGACCTTTACTTTCTGCATTGATGGAAAGTTTACCCTTACAGTTGTACAACAGTACTATCTCAGGTTCCAATTACAACAGAAGTTAAATTTTCACTAATCTTAGTTTCCTTTTTAAATAGCTTCTGAGGGGACTAGAATTACCTCAGTTGATTTCAATTATTTTTCCCTCAGTATTGGTTCAGCTATCTATGTGTAGCCTCTTAAGTAATTCCTTGAATGAATTACCATTAACCAATTTGAAGGGGAACAGTTGGAGAAGATAAGATTAGGTATTCTGGGCAGAACTTCTTTAGCTATGGAATTCCCCAACCATAGGGTCATACAAAGTAGCAGAATAACCAATTATTCTTTCTAGATGTGATTGGAAATGCTCAGTGACTTATCTTTATAATAATAGAGCGATGGAATAAGAGCACAGGTGAGTTGCACTGACAGAGACTGAAATAGGATGAAAATCCCTCAGAGGGTCACAAAGCACAAGTCCATTTATTGTGACCCTGATGGAGCATAGAGGTTAGCAGAGAATGGTCCTGATAAATGTATTATACTCAACATAACGGTTCACCATTTTAAATTCATAATTCATATTTTGACTTTTTGATTTCTTGTTCTGTGGATTTAGCAATAATGTCTCTTCCTATGTCTTTGAAATTGAGGGACAGAATTTTTTGATAACTGGGACTGTAGAAAATGTCTGTTACTTCATCTTACTACTCATGTGATTCCAGTATATCTACCTAGGAGTGGAAAGAGGACAGATATAGATAAATCATCTTGATGCAAAGGTTCAGAAATTGAACCTGAAATGTATGCTTGGGAGGCCATGTAATCCAATTACATTCATTTACATATAATGAAAGTTGTGGTTTACCTCATGAACAAACAGCAAATCAGTCTCAATGACAAAATTTGGATACAAATTCAAAACTCTAACCAGAATGCCAAGTCATCTCTCCAAAGATGGTGTTTCCCTATCTTAGCCATCACATCCCTGTATTTAAATATCATTCACAGAGATATTGTTTGCATGTACTGAACACTTTTAATACATAATTAGAAATTTTTAGAAAAGATTATGGTATAGTGGTTTCATTTGTTTGTTTGGTTTGTTTTTTGCTCTATCATGGGAAATAATGCATTACTTAAATACACATCTCAACAAATGGTTAAAAGATATGATGAACTGAGTCATTTCTGAGGTGAATTATTACTTTTTACTGCCTGGTTATGCTATATTTTAATATGAAGCCATATAAAACATTACTTACATTTTGTTCTGGCTTTAAAGGAATATAAACTGTACTCAATAACCCTTGTCAAGTAAAGGTAAAATTCTAATTAAGCAATAAATCCATAAAAATTGTTAGAGACAGTTAATGACTGCTTTGAATTTTATATAACAGCAATACTGTATTAAGAAACCATTAGCTTCTATAGCAGGGTTGGCAGGTCTGTGGGGAGAAAATTATCCATCTCTACAATTTTATAGTTAATCTCATATCAGCTAAATTTGGATTATAATAGTCCTAATCTAATTTACCAAAGAGTTTTTTGAAAAGCTTTTCTGATGTAACTGTAATGTGGACAATTTATATATTAGTTTACACTTATGCACTATGTCTTCGATCTCTAATGTAATGTTCACAAAAAAATGTTGTGAAATATCTAATGAAAGAGACATTGTCCTTTTTTTTCTGATTGGGAAACTGAAATTCAAAGAATTCAAGTAATTTGCTAAAGGTAAATAGTTAAATGACATAGTTACAAAATGAAGTAACAACTTCTGATTTAAACTCCAAATATCATTTTAATCATTGAAAGAGTACATAAGATACCGCTGTTTGCTGAATGAAAAAATCATTTTCATAAATATTGTTTTTTGATATTTTTATTTTCAGAATAGTTCCATTTTATTTAAAATTATTTTCTTTTTCCTAAGTGTACTTCAGTGAAATAAGAAGGTAAGTAAATAATTTAATTACCTTACCTTCTAACAATATCATGAAATATTTAAAAAGACTATGGAACATCTGTTATTTCCATTACATAATTCTATTAATGATCAATGTACTATTTCAAAAAATAATAGCTATTTTGAGCCCCAGTCTAATTCACAAACTAACCTGAAACAGTATGTTTGGATAATTGTCATTTATCTTTTCACATTTCCCTTCCCAGTTCCCAGTTCTTTCTCTTTATCTTTCCACTGATTACTCTCTTGCATTTTCTAAAATATTCATGATTTATTTTTAAATAATGGATTTTTAGACAGAAATATATCAATGAAAGTTCCTATAAAGAACAACATCATGTATGCACTTGGAATTCATTTCAATATTCCCCAGACATTTCCAGCTGTATTATCTCTTCTTGACTGCATTTTGAGCATCATATCTAGAATATTGGACTCCTGCTATTTCATTAACTTGGATTTTTCAGCCAGGTATTGGTTTCTTGTTGCTTAGGTCACAAGTATAATCAATGTTGTACCACCATCATCGCATCACCTCTGCCATTTTATTTATTTTATTCCTGAATTAAACTTTAAGATTCATGAGAAAAAGGTTTGCTTTTATCTCTATCACCAGTGTTAATCACAGAGCCAAGTAAATTAATGCTCTATTTGTCATCAGTGCTAATGAGATAAGATGTATAGAGAGAGATAAAGAAGGATAACCCAGGGCCAAGGCTTTGAGGTTATTCAGCAAAGGAGGCTAAAGGAGGCTAAAGAAAAATGATCTAGCGTTACCTAAAAAGCTAGATAAAAGACAGTGTTCAGGAAATAAGTATATTCAACAACATCAAAAGTCATAGAGGTCTAAAAAATAGAGATTAAGGAAAGATTTGAATTGGTATTTAAGAGGAAACCAGTAACTTTGTACTTCTGCAGGCTTCTTAAATTTGGTTTGTGATTTTTAAAACAAATATTTTGATAATTGCATTTAAAAATGTCTACTTTTGCAATATGATATATTTTGTTTTTATGTATATAAAGACACTATTTTGCTAAGAGCACGAAAATTTTCACTCTACTTCCAAAGATGTTCATGAAAAAAGATAAATAAATAAAATGTTAAGAACTCATATGAAGCAGTTTTATTTGAAGTTAGATGTAAAAGAGATTGTGTGTGGGGTGGGGCTAGGTGGTGCAGTGGACAAAGCACTGTCCCTGGAGTCAGGAGTATCTGGGTTCAAATCTGGTCTCAGACACTTAATAATTACCTAGCCTGGGGCCTTGGGCAAACCACTTAACCCCATTTGCCTTGCAAAAAAAAAACCTAAAAAGAAAAACAGATTGGGGATTGAGTAAGATGTGAGAAAATGGGTTTCTATTTCTAGAAATGTCTTTTATAATCTTTTAGAATTCATACTTGTCAACTATTTAGATCAAACTAGGGAAAAGTTGAAGATGTCTGACTTTGGACATGTGTTGGTAAAGATTGTACATAATATGGTGTCATAATATTCCTAAACCACTTTTTGTTTTGCCTTTAAAAAAAATCTATAATAATCTATGAAAACTTGGGGAATGTCATTCAAGGTACTTAAAAATTATTTCAATTAATGCTGTTATTAATATTTGAGATATAGGTCTGTTTTCCTCTTAATGGAAATCATAGCAAAGAAAAACAATATAATATGTAGTAAATGCAAAATACTTGCTACATTCTTAATTAATTATATTTATATGGGTTTGATATATATATATAAATTTATAGTATATGAATTAAACATATATAATGTACCATCTAATGGAACAGATGACATATGACATTAATATAGTTTCTATGCATTATAAAATTAAAATTAATTATAATTAAATATATGAACATTTACATAGTAAGATAATGGAAATTTAGTATATAGTTATATAGTATATAAGAAATATATTCCTTTAGTAAAAACCCAACAATTTGAAATAATTCAAAGGGAACAAATACCTATCTATGTAGCTATTAGTGAAATATTGCCTCCAAATTATGCAAAAATCTAACACATTATGTGAGTCAATTTTTCCATATCTCTTCATAGCAAAGGAATGAATTTATTTAGTGTCCAACTGATTTTAATCCTAATGTTATTGCCTTATGAACAAAAAAGTATGTATTTAATTATTTGTACATATGATTTGAGGTTTTTAATGCCCTTAAATAATGATGAGAAATATGTATACCCTTTCTGTTTCAAATCATTAATCTCCAAAGATCTGTTATAGCTAACTACTATTCTATGATCTCCACAGATCTATGATGTTTAATTATTAAAACTAATATCCTTTTAAAAAGGGCAGGATTTTTTTTTAAATTTGTCTTATTTTCCTCAGGGTCTTAATGACAAATTCAATAACTCAGAACAGTCACTTAACTTCTCTGGAATTCATGTTTTTTTTGTTGTTTGTTTTTTTTTTTTTTTTAGTTTTTGCAAGGCAATGGGGTTAAGTGGCTTGCCCAGGGCCACACAGCTAGGTAATTATTAAGTGTCTGAGGCAGGATTTGAACTCGGGTATTCCTGACTCCAGGGCCGATGCTCTATCCACTGCACCACCTAACTGTCCCCATGCCCCCATGTTTTCTTTCAATATTAATCTTTAAAATATTTTTTACTGACATATAGTCTTCAACTTCTGGATATTTGTATTTTACTTAATACTAGTTGACTGATAAACTTACTTTTCCAAATCTTTCACTTTCTGTTTCAGGTCACTTGCTTTGTTGTAAATATTTAATGTGTGAAAGTTCTATAATATTGATATGTTTGCTTTCAATTCTACATTAAAACTACTCTCACCTAATCTTTTGATTAGGTTCTGATAAGGCCCCCCTTTTTTGTTTGCTTGCTTTTGTTTTGGTTTTTGTATTTAAAATTCTTCCATATCTTTTTTCAGGGCTGCTCAGATCACAAATGCTAGTCATCATCAATCTTTACCCATTTGTTTTATTAGGCCAGTCAAAGATTAAGAATAAACTCTGAATGGAAAAAAAAATGATATACGATAGATTTAGGGCATAGGAGTTCTTTTCCTTATCCTACAACTCTTCTTCAACCACTTTTTGTTACTAAACTATCACTTTATCTCATTGCATCTGGTGGTGCGAGTTTCATGTTGAGTTTTCCCATGGAAAGTTAAAGTTACTCCCTATCCCCTACTCTCAATTTTAAGGTTGGAGAGATTACTTACCTTGTAATTTCTTTGCCTTGTAATTACATTGGAACATAAGCTTATTAAGTACATGCTTATGTAATCTACTGATATTTCATGAGTCTTTAAAATATTTTGTCTGGCATTTTTTTCTTTTTGTGTTATTTCAGTTCCTCTTACTCTATGTATCATATTATTCCTTTTTTTATGAGCATTTTGCCAAAAAAATTACTTCAACATCTTCATAGTCACAGAAAACATCATTAATTTTCTACCTATCATAAATGGTATCCAAATCCTACACAATAAACATAGAATCTGTATGTGAGCAGTCTAGCTTCTCTAGAAAAATACTTTCAAAGTGCCTTTTGAATTAAAGACATCCATATCATAATGCCCCAAACTGGCAGCTTATAAACATTAGAACAGGAACAAATGATCTGGCAAACATAATTAAATCATATGTGAAATCAATGTTTGACCTTACCCATAAATCATTATATTATACATAGACAACAACTATTGTTTGTCTCCTAATACATTATTTGTTAAGAAAGTATTTTAGGGGTGGCTAGGTGGCACAGTGGATAAAGCACCAGCCCTGGAGTCAGGAGTACCTGGGTTCAAATCCAGTCTCAGACAATAATTGCCTAGCTGTGTGGCCTTGGGCAAGTCACTTAACCCCATTGCCTTGCAAAAACATAAAAAAAGCATTTTATCAGGTCTCTTATTTTATATCATTGGTTACAGTACCATCACTTTTTGGAAAGATTCCTAAATAAATGAAATCCTAACAATAAAGTTGAAGACAGTCAGGAGAGTGAGAAAGAGACACTTGTAATCCTCTTGCTGAACTGAATTCATTTTGATTATCCTCTTAAATGTAACTCATGGTTTCTCATGGCAATGCATTTGTACTACTTTATTGCTGCCTGATGGAATGAAAAGTTCCAATAAGTAAGCTATTTAAAATATCACACACTCTGGATATAACTATATTTTTGGATTTATTTAGTATTTTATTTTTCTTCAGTTGCCTGTAAAAACAATTCTTTAACATTTGTTTTTTAAACTCAGAGTTCCAGACTTTCTCCTTACTCTCCAACACCCCCTCTTTGAGAAGGCAAGCAATTTGATACAGGTTATGCATGTATAGTTGGGCAAAATATTCCCATACCCAATACAGTTTGGAAAGTGTCATCATTATGGAATAACAGCTGCTAGAGAATTTCATTATTATTTAGGAGATGAAATATTGGAAATTTTAGAGTGTCACATATTACTGAAACTTTCAAAGTAACTCTACTGTCAATTTCAGCCAGAAATTATACTCTGACGAACACCACCTTGACAGCTTTTTTTTACTACCTTAGCTTCAATGATTACCCCTTTTCAGATGACTTACAAATCTATATTTCAAAATATATCTCTGAGTTCAAGAAAAGCTTCCCTAGTTGTCTTAAGAGTATGTCAAAATAACACCCCATTAGAATTTCGAACTTGATCCCCCCCCAAATTCTCTCACTCATTTATTTCAGTATTGTCATCAGTGACAATAGCAGTAACCCCCATCACTCATGCTTGAAATCTGGAGTTCTTTTATTCTATTCTTGTTCTCTTCTCTTAGATTTAATCAGTTACCAATTCAACTGAATTAAATATCTGCAATGTCATTCATATCTCTTCTTCATCAATATAAACTTATGTATTTGCACATTATATAAAATCATATTTATATTGAGAAAAGTATTAATAAATAAATCAATAATTGCAAATTATGGAACTGTACACCTGCCACTGCTGCATATGCATACGGGGGGGGGGAAGACCTTAGTCTCAAGAATTTATTCTCTAATAGAGAAGATGATAGTTGCATGAGGGCAGGGAACATATATTATTAAATCTTTGTTCTCAGCAAATAGTAATGGCTTAATTCAATTTTGTTGTAGCTAAAATTAAAGAAGGAAGGTGATCCTGAATCATCTTTAGAATTTATATCTAGGAAATGTAGTTGATTTTACTTCATAATATTTGACTTTCCTTGTGTTCCACATGAATAAAGAAATTCCTTTGATATAGATTCAATATATAAAGAGAACAGTTTCATATTATGAAATTTGCAGAATGATTAATTTGGATTAAAAACAAACAACATACTACTTTCTCTAATTAATTTCTTTGTTTTAATTTATTTTATTAAAGATATTATTTGAGTTTTACAATCTCTAATTAATTTCAAGAAATCTTGAATTATACAATTTCTTTTGTTCTCTAAATTGGTTAAGTATTTATGTTATGATGAACGGCATAGGGGCCAGCTATTTGATTCCACTGGTATAGGTAACTTCTAGAAGAATACATTCCTTCTCCCAATTCAAGTCAAAAATTTCTCTATAATATAATATTAGAAAACTGAGTAAGTCACTGAACATTTCAACTTTCCAGAGGTGGTTTAGACAATATGAATCAAAGGTAGGACTTAAAATCAGGTTTTCCTATTTCCAAGACCGTCTTCTATCTATGTTATACTACTAATGTGAAGGGTCAGTAAACATAAGATTATTATGTAGACTTCATTTAATTTGCTATGACTTCATTAAACAATTCCACAAGTATGATTCCTAGGCAATTGTTATATTATATTTGTAAATGGGATAGATTTTTTTAACAGATAGAAATTTAAAGCTGGAAGGGACCAAAGAGTTCATTTACTGCATTATAATCCCTACATAACCTCCTCTATTAATATTTGCACCTATACAATATTATTACTTGTCTTTCCAGATGAGTAAGGGTTGTCTTAGTCATCATTTTATAGTTATATTCCACTTTAAGTTAATTTAATACTCAGAATTCTGGTTAAAAAAAGAGATTATATTTCACTTTTCAAAAGGTTTCTTTCTTGTCAAAAGGTCACACACCACAGTACTCCTCAAAATAGCAAAATCTCAGTGTGCTTAAAATTCAATTCAATTTAACAAACACTAACCAGGCACTTGCTATTTGCAGAACATTCTGCTCAGCACTATGGGAGATGTGAAGTTAAATAATACAAGCTTCCTTTCCTCATGAATCACACTCATTTAGTGGGTGGTAGTGATGCTGCTGGGTGAGTAGGGTTATGAAACATTCACAAATAGGAGATAGAACATAAAAATTAAAATAATGGAGCATCTAAAATTCTAGAAAAGGTCTCAGGAACGAAGGTTCATTTCTATCTAGTGAAATCAATTATTGCTTCATGGAGGAGAAGTTACTAAGATGAAACAAATGGGTAAGTAAAATTTGATTTATGAAGATTTGCTTTGCACATGCCTTTTTACCCATTTTTTGAGTTTTAAAAAGATTTTATTTATTTTGAGTTTTTCAATTTTCCCCCTAATCTTGCTTCCTTACCCCCATGCCCCCACAGAAGGCAGTCTGTTAGTCTTTACATTGTTTCCATGTTGAATGTGATGAGAGAGAAATCATATCCTTAAGGAAGAAAAATAAATTATAAGAGATAGCAAAATTGCATAATAAGCAAATGAGCTCTTCCTCTAAATAAGAAGTCATACTCTGCTCTTTGTTCAAACTACACGGCTCTTTCTCTGGATACAGATGGTTTTGTCCATTGCAGACAGCCCCAAATTGTCCCTGATTGTTGCACTGATGGAATGAGCAAGTCCATCAAGGTTGATCATCACCCCCATGTTGCTGTTAGGGTGTACAATGTTATTCTGGTTCTGCTCATCTCGCTCAGCATCAGTTTATGCAAATCCTCCCAGGCTTCCCTGAATTCCCATCCATCCTGGTTTCTAATAGGACAATAGTGTTCCAGAACATACATATATACCACAGTTTGTTAAAGCATTGCCCAATTGAAGGACCTTTACTTAACTTCCAATTCTTTGCCACCATAAACAGGGCTGCTATAAATAATTTGTATAATTGATGTTTTTACTCTTTTTCATAATCTCTTCAGGGTATAGAACCAGCAGTGGCATTGCTAGATCAAAGAGTATGCACATTTTTATTGCTTTTTGGGTGTAATTCCAAATTTCTCTCCAGAAAGGTTAGATGAGTTCACAGCTCCACCAACAATGCATTAGTGTCCCAGATTTCCCCATATCCCTTCCAACATTGATCATTGCTCTTTCTGGTCATATGTACCAGTCTGGGAGGTATGAAGTGGTATTTGACAGATGTTTTAATTTGAATTTCTCTAATAAGTAATGATTTAAGGCAATTTTTCATATAACAATGGATCGCTTTGGATTCCTCATCTGTAAATTGCCTTTGCATATCCTTTAACTATTTGACAATTGGGGAATGGCTTGTTCTTTTGAAAATTTGATTCAGTTCTCTGTATATTTTAGAAATGAGTCCTTTGTCAGAAATACTAGTTGTAAAAAATGTTTCTCAATTTCCTACATTTCTTTTGATCTTGGTTAAAGTGGTTTTATCTGTACAAAACCTTTTTGAATTTAATGTAATCAAAATTATCTAGTTTATTTTTAATGATTTTCTCCATCTCTTCCTTGGTCATAAACTGCTTCCCCTTCCATAGATCTGACAGGTAAACTACTCCTTGACCTTACAGTTTGCTTATAATATTGCTTTTTATGTCTAAATCCTGTATCCATTTGGATTTTATCTTGGTGTAAGGTGTGAGATGTTAGTCTAAACTAAGTTTCTTCCATACTAACTTCCAATTTTCCCAGCACTTTTAATTGAAGAGAGAGTTTTTATCCCAATTGCTGGACTTTTTTGGGTTTATCAAACAGCAGATTACTATAGTCACTTGCTACTATTGCACCTAGTCTGTTCCACTGATCCATTATTCTGTTTCTTAGCCAATACCAGATAGTCTTGATAACTGATGCTTTATCATATAATATTAGATTTGGTAAGTCCAAGCTACCTTCTTTTGTATGTGTTTTTCACTGAATCCCTGGAAATTCTTGACTTTTTATTTCTCCATATTTGCTGTGGCTTGCTTCACCTTGGGGCCCACAGCAACAACCTCCCTCCCAGAAGGGAGCTGAGAATAAGGAGTCAAGCCACCACTGCCTTATGCCTCCAGATCAATTTCATTACTGCTTAGCTTCTACATATATACTGTTAGGTCCTCGGGGGTAGAACAAAGAAAATTGAGGGAATGTGTACATGCAGTGTCTTGCATTACAGGATAAGGGGGTACATTAGGGGGAGGTGGTAAAACACAGCTGTGTCTTGTGCTCTTGGGCTGTGGGGTGGAATGTCCAGCTTCCAAGGACTCTGGTGCACCTTGTCTCTCAGGGCAGCAAGCCAGCTCCTGCCAGGTGGTGGTCAGTTAGAATAGCCTGTGTTCCCACACATATGAATTTACTTACAACTTTTTCTAATGCATTAAAGTAATTTTTGGAATTTTGATGGGTAGGGAATTGAATAAGTAGTTTAGTGTTGGTAAAATTATGATTTTTATTACATTGGCTCAAATTATCCATGAGAAATTGATATTTGCTCAGGTATTTAAATCCAATTTTATTTGTGTGAGAAGTGTTTTGTAATTGCTTTCAAAAACTTTTTGAGTCTGACTTGGCAGGTAGACTCCCAGATATTTTATATTGTCGGAGGTTACTTTGAATGGGATTTCTCTTTCTAGCTCTTTCTGCTGTATCTTGCTAGTCATATATAGAAATGTTGAGGATTTGTAAGGGTTTATTTTACATCCTGCTACTTTGCTAAAGTTGCAAATTATTTCTAGTAGTTTTTTAGAAGACTTTTTGGGATTCTTTACATATACCATCATGTCATCTGCAAAGAGTGAGAGTTTTGTTTCTTCCTTCCCAATTCTAATTCCTTCAATTTCTGTTTCTTCTCTTATTGCTGAAGCAAACATTTCTAATAAAATATTGAATAGTAGTGGTACCTTGTTTCACCCCTGATTTTATTGGGAATGCCTCTAGCCTATTCCCATTGCATATAATGCTTGTTGATGGTTTCAGTTAGATACTGCTTATTATTCTATGCATTTACTCTTGTACTCTCTAGTGTTTTTAGTAGGAATGGGTGCTGTATTTTGTAAAAGCCTTTTTCAGCATAGTGATATAATCACATGATTTCTGATAGGTTTGTTATTGATATAATTAAGTATACTAACAATTTTCCTAATATTCAAACAACCCTGTATTCCTGGGGTAAATCCTACTTGTTCATAGTATATTATCCTGCTGATAACATGTTTAATCATTTTGTTAAGATTTTTATTTAGGATTTTTACATCTATATTCCTCAGGGAGATACATCTATAATTTTCTTTCTCTGTTTTAACTCTTCTTGGTTTAGGTATCAGCAGCATACTGATGTCATAGAAAGAGTTAGGCAGAGTTCCATCTTCACCTGTTTTTCCAATGAGTTTATATAGTATTGGAACCAATTGTTCCTTAAATGTTTGATAGAATTCACTTGTGAATCCATCTGGCCCTGGAGATTTTTTTCCTCAGGGATTTCAATTCAAACCATTGCTTGTTGAATTACTTTTTCTAAGATAGGGTTCTTCAGGTACTTAATTTACTCTTCACTTAACCTAAGCAACTTATATTTTTGTAAATATTCATCCATTTTACTTAGATTGTCAAATTTATTGGCATATAGTTGGGAAAAATAATTCTGAATTATTAATTTCTTCCTCATTGGTGGTGAGTCCACATTTTTTCATTTATGATACTAGGAATTTGCTTTTCTTCTTTCTTTTTTTAAATCAAATTGACCAGAGGTTTATCAATTTTATTGTTTTTTTCATAAAACTAACTCTTGGTTTTGTTTATTAATTCAATAGATTTCTTACTTTCATTTTTATTAATTTCTCCTTTAATTTTTAGAATTTCTAATTTGGTATTTAATTTGGGGTTTTTAATTTGTTCTTTGTCTAATTTTTTTATTTGCATATTTAATTCATTGCTTTCTTCTTTCTCTAATTTATTCACGTAAGCATTTAAAGATATATATCCCCTGACAGCCCCCTTGAGTGAGTCCTATGGATTTTAGTATGTTGTTTCATTATTATCATTATCTAGGATATAATAATTAATAATTTCTTTAATTTGTTGCTTTATGCATTCATTTTTTTAAAATGAGGTTATTTAGTTTCCAATTAGTTTTGGGACTATATCTCCCTAGCCCAAAATTGCATATGATTTTTATTACATTATGATCTAAGAAAGATGTTTTCACTATTTCTGCCTTTCTGCAACTTATCATTAGGTTTTTATGACTTAGTACATGGTCAATTTTTGTGTAAGTGCCATTTACTACCAAAAAAAATGTATATTCCTATCTCCATTCAATTTCCTCCATAAGTCTATCATATCTACGTTTTCTAACAATCTATTTACCTCCTTAACTTACTTCTTGTTTATTTAATGATTATATTTATCTAAATCTAAAAGCAGGAGGTTGAGGTCTCCCAATAGTAGAGTTTTCTGTCTATGTCTTTCTGTAGCTCTTTCAACTTCTCCTCTAAGTAGTTGGATGCTGTCCCATTGGGTGCATTCATATTTAGTATTGAAATTACTTTATTATTTATGGTACCTTTTAGGAGGATATAGTTTCCTTCCTTATCTCTTTTTACACTATGCATTTTTGAAGCTGCTTTGTCTGAGATAAGCATTGGATGCTTTTTTTTTTGCTCCAACCTTTAACCTTTACTCTATATGTTTCTCTCTATTTAAAAGCAGTATCTTGTAAGCAGCATATTGTAGGATTCTGGTCTTTAATCCAATCTGCTATTCACTTATATTTTAAGGGAGAGTTCATTCAATTCACATTCAAAGTTATAATTACTAACTCTTTATTGTCCTCCATGCTATCTTCCCTTTGTATTTCCCCCCCTTTTTTCTGAATACTGTCACCTTCAATGTGTTTGCCCTCCTATATCAACCCCCTTCCCCTTTCTTTCCACTTCTTCCTTCCCTTCCTTCTGTTAGTTCCCCATTTTATCCCCCTACCCCTCCCCTTTTCCACTTTTAATATTTGAAAGACAAGATAAATTTCTTAATTAACTGAGCATGTGTGTGTGTGGGTATGTGAAAGCTAACTTTAAGCCAAGTCTGATGAAATAAAGATTCAGGTGGTTCTGACCACCTCCCTTCTTCCCCTGTATTACAATAAGTTATTTGTACCTCTTAATGTAATGAGATTTACCCCCCATGCAATTTCCTCCATGCTCCCATCTTATTATTGTCCCCCTTTTTAAGGAGGTATTGTTTTTAAATAATTCATAAGTGTCCATCACTTCTGGCTAAGTATATTCTCTCTAATAGAATTACAAATCTCAAGAGTTATAAGAATATTTCTCCCAGGTGGGGATATAGCCAGATTCATTTTATTGGATAGAAGTTTTTTTTCTTTACCCTTTTTTTCACCTTTACGTGTATCTCTTGAACCTCCTATTTGATGTCCAAATTTTCTATATGCTCTGGTCTTTTCATCAGGAAATTTTGGAACTCTCCCATTTCATCAAATGTCCATCTTTTCCCCTGGAAGATGAAGGCTCAGCTTTGCTTGGTGGTAAATTCTTGGCTGCATTTCAAGCTCCCTTGCTCTTCTGAATATCTCATTCAATCCCTGAATGTTGATGTTGTCAGGTCCTGCATAATCCTTACTGTGGTTCCTTGGTATCTAAATTGTTTCTTTCTGGCTGCTTGTAGGATTTTCTCTTTTATCTGATAGTTCTGTAATTTGACGACAACATACCTTGATGTTTTCATTTTAGGATCTCTTTCTGGAGGGGATCGATATAATCTTTCAATAACTAATTTGCCTTATGGTTCCATGACATCAGGACAGTTTTCTATCATTAAATCCTGTTATATTAAGTCCAGGCTTTTTTCTTCTTTTCAATGTTTTCAGGAAGGCCTATAATTCTCAGGTTGTCCTTTCTTGATCTATTCTCAAGGTCAGTGATTTTGCTGTTGAAGTATTTTATGTTTTCTTCTATTTTTTGATTTTTTTCTTTTTAACAGACTCTTGCTGTCTCATGAAGTCATTAGTTTCCACAGACTCCATTCTTTTATTTTAGAGGAGAATTTTCTTCATTTACCTTATTTACCTTTTTGCAACTCCTTTTGCAGTTGGTCAATTCTATCTTTGAATGAATTTTCCATTTGACTAATTGAGGTTTTGAGAGAATTATTTTCTTTTAGCATTTGTCCAGTTGTATTTTTCAAGGATTTGTTTTCTTTTTGCAAAGTCTTAATTTTCTCTCCTAAATATTCCAATTGATTTTTAAACCCCTTCCTGATTTCTTCAAGGAAATCATTCTGTGCTGGAGACCAGATCATATTCTCCTCAGAAGTTCTAGGTTCTCTGATTTAGGGTCTTTTCCTTCAGGAATTTTCTATGGACCCTCCTTTCCTCTGGCTTTTCTTCGGTTTCCTAAGACCCTGTGTTTGGGAGGGGCTTGTTCACAGAGGTTTGGTGTTGCAATCCTTAAAGGCTTTATTCACTGGGTTTAGTAACTCCAAGTGGGCCAGCACAACCAGTGAGTTGTGTTGGTTGCTTTCTCTGGAGTGTCTGTGACCTTGATTTGAGTCCCTTTTCCTTGGCCTGGATGGGGTGGTTGAAACTTCCGAAAACTTTTATCTTTGAACAAGGGTGGGCTTTGCCCTAGGGCAAGGTAATTCTCTCCCTATTCATAATTAGGGGAGCTCTGCTGCTCACACCTGAGCCTGGGCCAGAGGTGGTCTGTGAGAGTGTTTGTTCTGGGAAAAGGATTCAAGTTGAAGTGAAGGTGCGGATTCCAAATTCCGCCAGATCATTGGAGTCCAGGGATCAAAGTCTGCAACTGGCAAGCTCCAGACAGTCAGTGCCACAACCAATGCCTCTGCTCCCCAGTTGGCCCACACCCCTATGGCAGATCAGGCTAGTCCCACTCTCAGGCTCTCAGGCTCTCAGGCTCTCACCCTGTCTTGTCCTCCTGGCAGAGTCCACCCTCTGTGCCCAGACTCCCACATGATCCTGGAAGACAAACCTTGAGGTAGGTGGTCTTCTCATAGGTTCTCTTTTTGGGTTTTGTTTTTTGGATTTTGGTTAAGAGGTTTGTTTTATATTATATATATAAGGGAAGACTTTAGCAGGAGATTCTCCACCATCTTGGCCTGAAGTTGCACATGACTTTTTAATGAAATCCCAATTATACACAGTAGGGATATATTTGTAGCGATGTATTGTCATAGTGTTTCTTAGATTCAAAAGAGTTATATATCTTTTTAAAACCCCATTGGATCTTTGGAAGTATATGACCACAATAAAATCATGCCTTCACTTGATGTCTCACTTATTTCTTTACTAACGAAATACTTTATGATAATACTTCAGTCTGACAGATGAATTAAAAATGATATGCCTTGCATTTTCCATGGACTCTAGCACAAAAATAAAATGTTCACAACATCAAAATAAATGTATCTTTCATTTTACTGGTATATTCACTGCCACAAATGCTATTACAATGCCTCCATAGCTTTGGAAGTAGTTTTCATAAGCTGCTAAGAGGAAAAAATACCTTATATTAAAAACAAAGTCTTTTAACTGGTATCCAGTACATTAACAATGGGAACCTTTGATTAATCTGGTCTTGATCAACACTTGAATCTTTTCAAATGCTGCAGGAAATGCTAGAGTTACCTTTTCCTCCCCCTCTGCTAGACTAACTTTTATCATATTTCTGTGAAACCCATTGGTAAAATAACTGTGTTGGATTGGATGACCTAAATGAACCTTTCCAACTCTAAATCAATGATCCTATCATTTTTAGAAAGCAAAAATCAACACCCTACTATATTGGGACACCACAGTATGAATACAGATGAATAATGTTCAAAATCAGTTCCACTTTAAAAATACATGAATTTAAATATAGCAATGATTGATGTTTTATATTCTGTCTTCAAGGAAGAAAAATAAATTTATAAATACTTTTTTTTAACATTTTGTCTGTTATTTTGTCAATTAGTAATAGATCCTTATGCATTTTGCAGATCATATGAGCCACAAGATGATGGAGTAAACATTGTCTATAATTCATACAATTTTTCAAATCTTTCCAGAATAGAAATTATCTTTGAAAGATAAACCAATTTCTGGTATCTACATAGTTTAGGACACCCAGATTCTAAAAGGTGAAAAAAGCAAGTTAAAAACTGATGTTTATTTACCCTGAGTTCATTCACCACCCTTCCTTCATCACCCAAACTACTGGCAACAAGGCCATACTAGCAAAGTCAAAGACAGGATGGAGGCTGCATCAAAACCCACCCCTGAACTCCAACCCCCTCTTTCCAGTTCTATACTCACCTTAGTTCTAGTCTACAGCTAGAGTCACGCTAGACCTCTCCAACGTGAGTTGAGGCAGAAGCCTAGACTGAAGAATCCCAAACTAGAAAAACACTGAGATATTCAGAGATCCAGCACTGATGGAAACTGTTGTTATTGTTGTTATTTTTGTGGTTGTCGTTGTTGGTGGTGGCAGTCCTTCATTCTTGAAAAGGTCTATGGTACCAGGAAGATTATATCATGACTTTCAAAGGCATTGAATTTAAGTGAGGCAGAACTAGGCAGTCACCAGCCTCACTTTGTTCTCTTAAGTTGTGTCCAGTGGCAAGACATAGATCAGGATGACTGGAGATGATCCCATTTAAGGAATCTACAATCAGAGAGGAGGGTAAGTGAAGGATTTCAAAAATAAGAAGGGGGGGGGAAGACTGAAGATACCAAAGATTTAGAGAAGGAAAAAAAAATCTTAGAAACCTTGAACATAAAGAGGATAAACTCCACCCCCTCTTAAAGTACTTAACAGCACAAGAAAATATGGGCTACATTTGGGTAATGACTTCAAGGCAACTATGAAGAAATACTTCAAAAGAAATCCATCAAGGATGCTTTGAGGAGAGCATGGAGAGCATAGAACCAGAATGTATCTTTTGTTCAAAAGCTTCTCCATAACTTGTCTCTGAACTTTTACCACTTTGTACCAAGAATCTGGTTACAAGTATGCAAAAGTATGCAACAAGTATGCAAAAAAGTCTCCCTTTCAATTAACTAACTAAAAGACCAATGCATACTTTATTTATCAGCATTTCTTGCTTATTTTCTCTTCACATAATAGATTCCACAATGAAAAGATTTTCAGAGGTAATTACTCCAATCTATTCATTTTAGAGGTAAAGTGACTGCAATCTGAAAAGTTTACATAATTTTCTCAATATCACAAATGTAGTAAAAGTGTTAATTTGAACTCAATTCTGACCCCATATGGAATGCACTTTTCTTTATATCATAATGCCATTTTTTAAAGGGAAAAGCAGATGAAAACGAAATCCTGGAAAGATAGAAAGACATGTGGAAAATTCTAGATAGGCACCACTGCATCATAGTATTTAAATTTAATCATTTAGGGAAATTTGTTTGCTTTCAATTTTTAGAAACTTCTTTTTCCCTTTTGGACTCAAAGATATCTAAGAGTATAAAACATTTGGGACACTTAAACAGCAAAGTTCTATCCACAGAAGACCTTGAAAAATAAAAAAAAATGAAAAGTTAAAAGTAATTACTTAAAAGATAAGTAATAGAATGGAAAAATCCTTGTTCCCCTCCAATAAAACCTTTTATTACTATCTTTTTGATAATAGCAATTTTAGCAGAAATTTTGTGTCTTTAACTTTAACTTTACAAGCCTATAAAATTAAAACCTTGATTTGAACTGGAAGGAATTCTACAGATACCAAGACTTGAAGTAGCAAAATGACCCAGTCACCAAGAAAATATATGTTTACAAGACAAGTAAAAAATGAAATGCATTCAGTAAATGTTATATGTTTGGTAAATATTGCATAAAATATCAAATTCCAAAGTTATGAGAAAAGTAACAAACATGATAGCTTTTACATTTTCATAATTTCTACAAAATTGCTTTGGAAAAATGCATTCACTTAATATTATACCTCTGTTAATATTTATAGCAAAAATTGCAGCTGGTAATTGTGTTATTTTCAGGATCGTTTTATGACAAAGTTGAAAGATGCCATTTTGACATTTATGATATCAACTAACATAAAATTATAAATAATATGACTCCAATCATCCAGAAATGCATTTCACTAAGGTTAAGGTTTAGATAGCAGCTGTATTAAAACAACAAAATTTCTATTCTTGCTTATTTCCTTTTTTGTATGTATAATTATTTTGGATCAATAGTTGCTTATTAAAGTAATCCATTTTTAAAATTGGTTTCAAGAATTGCATATACAGGACATGGTTATGCATATATTTTGCCAGATGCCATAGCTTAAATCTTTTGTTCTTTAGGAAGTCTTTACTGCCTTCCCTTAACTGCTAGTACCTTCTTTTTGTACCTATTATGTACAAATTCTGCCATTCCTTAGATTATATATTCCTTGAGGACTATTTTACCTTTATTTCCCTAGAGCTTAAGAGAATGTTGAAAGAAAGGAAGTTTTTTTTTTAGTTTTTTTTTTTTGTAAGGCAAATGGGGTTAAATGGCTTGCCCAAGGCCACACAGATAGGTAATTACTAAGTATCTGAAGCCGGATTTGAACTCTGGTACTCCAGACTCCCATGCCAGTGCTCTATCCATTGCACCACCTAGCCTCCCCCAGAAAGGAAGTTCTTAATACACACTTGTTGATTTGATCTGATGGCAAATAAAATGCTTGAGTGCAAAGCAGTGTTCTGAAATTTTACACTAACTTTGAAGTCAATACTTTAAAGTTTCCATTCTGGCAGAATATATATATATATATATATATACAACAACAGATACATGATGGCATAGGGACCCACTTAAGACAATACACAGATATTGCAAATAAAAGCTATGTAGAGAATACATAGATAAAAGGAGTCATTAAAACAGGTTAGCATCAGTACAACCTTTAATGTCTTGTGTATGCCTATCAGACTTGCTAATATGACAAAAAAGGAGAAAAACTTGACAATAAAAACATATACGATAATACTAATCACCAATTTATTGTTATCCTTGAAAATTTGTATAAGCTAGATTTCAGTCTTTGATTCTTAGAGTTATAGAGAAGTTGTGATTTTTCCTGTGATTCATTTCTGTGAAGCATTTTATTCACTATAAACATTCAATTTTTTACTTTTCAATTTTATTTTAATCAGGAATTTTGATGGTTTGCCTTCAATATTATATTCAGCACACAAAGAAATATGAATCCATATGGGATTTCAGGATTTAAGAGGTAGGCATGGGAAGTTCTGATGATGGTAATGATGATGAACAGAATGTGTAATGTGATAATATATTAGAAGAGATATATTTTAATTTTAACAAGGTCAAGAAACCACTTTGAAAGAGAATGTAATCTTAGCTTTTCTGCATTGCCTCTCCCAGAGCACTTTAATTCTAGTCTGAAAACAGAGATGTGTGAGCCATTGCCACTTGCCTGGATTTTTCCAGTACATTAAATGCTATCTACAGCAAGAATTGAGCAGTGCTCTGGATGATTCAGATTAGGTGACAGACAGTAGTGACACTGTTGGATGGTTTTTATGGTGCCTTCAGGTAAAGAATTGGTATCTTAAAAGCAGCCAAGTTAAGGGGAATATGAATATGTTTCACCTCACCTCTGCACTTGTTTTCCTGGTGCTTTCAGTTAGAGCTGTTGGTAAAATGGCAGATAAAATTTTGCTTTGGGCTTAGGGTTGACTTTCTTGACTTCTGACTTCCAATTATTTTCCTCAACTTTAGGAACCTGATGAAATAAAAGAAATTCACCTGCATTGGTAGTACAACGATTGTGTGTGTGTGTGTGTGTGTGTGTGTGTTCTTCTGATATTAAAATATTAAAAAAGCAAAAACTAAAAATCAAAAGAAAACAATAATGAAGAGACTTTGGAGTTCATCATACCTAACACTATAATTTTATAAAAGAGATTGTTGTGGGCTCAAAAAGTGAAGCAATTTGTTCATGGTGAACTATTGTGGTTCCCAAGGGAGGATTAGATGCCAGGCTATCATTGTATCTATCTCTCAGAGTAATGGCTACTACAGTATTTCAAATACATTTTAAAAAATGTGTTGGTACAGTCATTCCTCCAAAGACACACAGAAAAATCAAGCCTGAAAATGATTGGATAGTTTATTCTAAAAACTTAGACTTTGCCTAATTAGAAATTTGAAGGATGTTAAGAAATATCAAAATTTCTAATTTTCTTAAAACTAGTCAACTTGTTATTTTTAGATCAACATTTGCTGAAAAACTCCTGGCTTATATTATTCAACTTTAAAAACTTAAAAGTAATCATTGTAATTAACAATTATCTTAGGAGTATGTGCCACAGATTGTATACCTAATTAAAAATGGAACCTAGCCTAGCATATTTTGATATAACTACAGAAATGCACATACAATACATGTACATATTTTCTATACACAAATATTCAGGCATATTATATATATATATATATATGCATATATGAATTTGTGTGATATGTGTGTATGGAAACAAGCACACATTAAAATAAATGGGTATTTCCCAATATATTCCTTTGGTCCTCCTTTCCTTAGTTGTTCTACCATGGAATAGAATGAAATAAGCATTTTTAAGAACCTAATATAACTGGACTAATTTCTTTACATATATTATCTCATTTGATCCACACAAGAATCTTGCAAGGTAGGGACTATTATTTTACCTATTTGCTGTCCCATTCCTTTAAAAAGATTTGTTGCAACCATGCTTCCTTTTCTATCTCAACTATTGGGTCTGCATCTCATACTGTCAGAATCTAGCTTTCTCTCTCTTCCAAAACTACCATTAGTTAATGTGATCATTTCTTTGTACTAAATAGTTAATAAGAAATTGTGCCATTAGCTCTCTAGGGCCTATACCATCCATTTCCACACATAAGAAACACATAATATTGGGGATACATCTCCCAGAAAAAAATAATAATATTCAATGATTATTCAATTTTGCAGTCTGTAATGCAGTAGTGTGTTTAATTTCTTCCCATATTTAAATATTTCTAAAAAAACACTATAGTTCAAGTAGTAGAGTTGATCAAAATTCATCAAAATCAGTCAAAATATTTATTGGAGTAAGTTTCTGATTTCATTGATTTAGGGAGATACTTTAGGAAATTCTTTAGGCCATTGTGAACAATGACACCTTCTCTATAACTTATGGACAGCTAAGCAGATAGAGTATAAGGCCTAGTCAGAAAGACCTGAAGTCAAATGTGGCTTCAGATAATGGTTTGGTGATCCCTAGACAAGCAACTTTACTGACTTTGTCTCAGTTTTCCTCTTTCATAAAATGAGATGGAGAAGGATATGAAAACCCCCCAAACAAAAAACCCTCCAAAAAGGGTCAAAAAGAGTCAGACACAATTCAAATGATAACATTAGTAAATGTAATTTATAAACTTCGAGTGATGCCTATGATGTTGAGTGGATAGATGGTTTGTACAAGGTATCAGAGGCAATATTTATCAGAAGACAAATTTAAATTCGGGTTTCCCTAACTCCGAGGCCATCTCTCTATCCAGTTTGTTTCTCTGGAGCATAAGTCAATCTATGTTATGTTATTTTCTGTTATAATTTGTTTAATGCTGGTTGTTAATTAGTGGTTCAGTTGTGTTCAGATCTTTGTTGCTCTAAAAAACATACTGTCCCTGGACTTTCTTGGAAAAGATGCTAGAGTGTTTTTTATTTCCTTCTGTAGATTAAGGGCATCAGTCTGATGACCTGAGTCTGATGCTAGATTTGAACTCAGGTCTTTCTGTTTCTAGATCCAGTGTTCTACATACTGAGTCATCTTTTGCTCCTTTGTGTAATATTACACAATGAATCAACAAGCATTTATTAAATTTCAATCAAAACATTATTCTAGGATTCTGAACATTACCAGAATAAAGATTAAATAACTACTTCTTTCAAAATTAAAAAATCATTGTGCAAATATATACATATACTAGAAACACAGTCAGACAGACAGACAGATAAATGGATAGGAAACAGAAATAATTATTGACATCTTCAATATAGTTACAAATGTAGGTAATAATTTAGAAGTATATATGGATACAAAGGTGATAAAAAGATGTATTTATAGAGATAAGATCTGGACATGGACATAGAAAAAGAACTAAACAAAACAGACATAATATAGATACACAGAACACTCCTTTTAAAGTTTCTTTATTTCATTCTCCTTTACATAGATTCAGGATAGTATTCCATATTATAATAGGCTAATTTCTCTCAACAGGCCTTTAATGCTATGTTTAACATGATTACTAGTGAGCATTTAATTTCTTTTTTTAATTTTTATATTTTTTCCAATTACATATTAAACTAGCTTTCAATATTCATTTTTAAATTAACTTTTTTATTTATTTATACTTTACTAAAAACAATCTTGTATAAGAGTAAATATTATCCTCCTTGCCCCTCCCCCCACAAAAATAAAAAACCTCATGAGAAACAAAGTGAAAGAAAGGAGAAAAATGTGCTTCATCTGTGTTCAGATCCCATCAGCTCTATCTTTGGGGTCGATCACATTCTTTATCATAAATACATCAGAGAAGTTACTTCCATTTTTTCCCCCACAGTTGCTATTGCTAATTGTAATTCCCTCCATCTATTCCTCCCCACTCTCATTAATTCTATTTTCTCTCTCCTTTCACTCTGTCCCTCTCTGCCGTGGGGCAATCAAGTGACTTAGCAGACAGAGTACTGATCCTGGGACCAGGAAGTCCTGAGCTCCCATCCCATCCCAGACACTTAGAACCATCTAGCTATGTGGTCCTACCCAATCCTACCACCTTGCAAAAAAAATGTGTTGTATCTGAATATCCTCTCCCATGAACTATCCTCTCTTCTATCCCCTACCTCCCCTCCCCTCTTCTTCTTTCATCCCCTTTCTCCCATCCCTTTCCGCTCTTTATTCCTCTAAGATAAAAGATTTCTATACACTATTAAGTTTATGTTTTTTCCTCAGAGCCATTTCTGATGAGAATGAAGTTTCCTCATTCCCCCATTGCACTCTGTTGCATAAGCTTTATCTTGACTCTTTTCCATGAAATATCTTTGCCCATTCCCCCTCTCCTTTCCATTTTTTCCAGTACATTCCCTTTTCACCCATTGACTCCATCTTTATAATATATATGTGTGTGTGTGTGTGTGTGTGTGTGTGTGTGTGTGTGTGTGTGTGTGTATTTGCCTTCATATTCAGCTCCTCCTGTGCCTTGTCTATATAAACTCCTTCCAACTCTTCTAATAAATGAGAAGGTTAATTATTAGCAGTATCTTCTTCCTGTCCACCCTCTCTATGCTTCACTTGAATCCTATACTTGAAAATCAAACTTTCTTTTCAACTCTGGTCATTTCAGCAAGAAAGTATGAAATTCCTCCATTTCATTGAATCTCCATCTTTTCCCCTGGAAGAGGATGTTGATTATTGATTCTCGGTTGCATTCCAAGCTCCCTTACCTTCCAGAATATCATATTCCAAGTCCTTATGAGCCCTTATTGAAGAAACTGACAAACTCTGAAAACCTGACTGTAGCACCTCAATATTTGAATTGTTTCTTTCTAGCCACTTGTAATAAATTTCTCTATGACTTGGGAATCCTGGAACTTGGCAATAATATTCTTGGCAGTTTTTATTTTGGGATCTCTTTCAGGATCTTTTTGCTTCTAGGGCAATTTTCCTATAGCAATTCTTTAAAAATGAATTCAAGTCTCTTTCCTCATCATGACTTTCAGGTGACCCAATAATTTTAAAATTGTCGCTTTGGATCTGTTTTCCAGGTCAGTTATTTTTCCAATGAGATATGTTACCTTTTCTTCTAATTTTTCAGTCTCTTAGTATTATTTGTATTGCATTTTGATTCCTCACAAAGTCATTGACTTCCTTTAGTTCCATACTACATTTAAAAGTGTTGTTATCTTCAGAGAGCTTTCCTATTTCCTTTTCCATCTGGACAGTTCTGCTTTTTAAGGTATTCTCCTCATTGACTTTTTGGTCTGCTTTTTCCATTTGACTTATTTTTTTTCTTCCTTCAGGTTTTTTTTTGTATCTCCTTGACTAAGCTGCTGACTTGGTTTCATGTTTTTCCTGCATTGTTCTCATTTATCTTCTCAATTTTTCCTTTACCTCCTTTACCTTAGGTTTCAAAATCTGTTTTTGAGCTCTGCCATATGTCAAGTACAATCCCTATTTTTCTTGGAGGCTTTGGGTACAGAAGCTGGACTTTGTCATCTTCTGAGTGTGTGTTTTTCTCCTCCATAGGGTCAAAGAAACTGTCTATGAGCAGGTTCCTTTTTTTTTCTGTTTACTCATTTCCCCAGTGCCCTGGTTTGGGAGTGCTTTTTGAGCTTTTAAGTAGTTATTGGAGCACCCCCTCAGGCTGGAGGACCTCAGTTCCTTCAAGGTCTTATGAGAGGTTCTGACTGCTCTCTTGCTGATGCTCTGCTCTGTGGATGACTGAAAGCACTGCCCTCTGCCCTGGAGCTATGACAAGGGTTCCTTCTCCTCTATGGTAGTATGGGGGCTCAGACTGCAATGTGGATCAGAATATGGACAAAGAACCAGTGTCTTGTCCCAGGGACAGAGGAGAGATTTCAGTCTCTCCCCACCCCCTTAACTTCCATGGGCTTATTACTCTGGGAACAGCTGCAGGGCAGGCCCCTGCTGGCAACTCCACCTGCCTACTTCCATTTCCCCACCAGGGGCTGTGCCAAGGGCTGTGGCTGGGTTGAGGGTCACACTGGCCCAGGATCCACTCTCACTCTGGGGGCAGAGGTTGCCCCATTAATCTTCTAAGTTGTGCTTGGTGTCTCCTGGGTTGGCATGTTCAGGAAAGCACTTCTGCTGCCATGAGCTGGTGCCCCCAGACTGTTCCCAGAAGGCTCAAGTTTTTTAATTTCTAAGGTCAATGATATTTTTTCCAATCTTAATCCTATTTAGCCTTCCAGTATTTTTGATCTACTTGGTTCTATAAGGAGTTGTATGAAACTGTTATTTTTTTCTTTTCTCAGAAGACAGGGTCTAGCTGGTAAATGTGTAACAATGAGCTTGAGGAACAGTGGCATATGTATACGTATTTTTGTTTTGTTTTGTTTTTTGGGTTTTTTGTTTTGGCCAGGCAAATGGGGTTAAGTGGCTTGCCCAAGGACACAAGGTAGGTTATTATTAAGTGTCTGAGGCCAGCTTTGAACTCAAGTACTCCTGACTCCAGGGCTGGTGCTCTATCCCCTGAGCCACCTAGCCAACCCTTGCACACATATTTTTTAAGTTGAATATGCATTATAAATATTTTCTTGACTCTGGACAATCAACAAAACAACCTACTGAGTCTTTTGGTGGGCGTGTATGTGTGAGTGTGTGTGTGTGTGTGTGTGTGCAAGCACTGATTTCTGAGCTATCCATGCTTACATTGAAATTTTAGTGATCAGCTGCAGGCTAGATGGAGATGCCTCCAGTAAACTCTTAGGTTTATCACCTTAGATCCTCTACTTTAGTTATTTAACTAGTTTCCATAAATTCAAAATTATATGGGTCTAAATACATCTTTATATATATATATATATATATATATATATATATATATGTAAATATATACATCTATGTAAACATGCATACATACTCATATGACATACATTACACTTTGTCCTATGAATACTAAAGCTTTTAAAAGGTAGATTATATGATAATACTGAGTGATTGATTAAAAGGCTTGAGCAAAGGAAAAAACAGCACTAAATTATGCAGATAGCTTAGATTCACCATATGCAAGACTTTATATATATATATATATATATATATATATATATATATATATATACACACATACATACACATGTGTACAAAGGACTTTTGTCTTCTCCCCTCTCCCTTTTCACACATCACTCAAACATTTTCTCAAACTACCTCTTTGTTCACTCCTGGACCAAACAGATAACCCTTCTCTTAACAAGCTTCTTTTTTATGTACACCCTTGTTTCCATCCTTTCTACTCTTCCACAGCAGATTAATCTACTATCATCCCTAATCCAGTCTTTCAATCTATTCCTCTCTACTAGCTCTTTCCCTGTTGTCTACAATGATGACCATTTATCTCATTCTTAAATCTGTCACCTGATCCTATCAATTCCATTAGCTTCAATAAAGCATCCCTCTCTCCACAGCTAAATCCATTGAGAAAGCCATAAACACTAGATGCCTCTGTTTCCTTCCCCAACATTTCTTGACCTTCAACAATTTTATTCATTATTTTCTACTGAATTAAGTCTTTTCTCTAATTTTCAAAACTGTCATTCCTACAAAATATATCCACCTAGAGCTATCCCGGGACTATTTCTATTCTTACTACATTATCTCTCTTGGTGGCCTCATTAGTACTAGATTCAGTTATAGCTTCTGCTTTAATGATTTTCACATTAATTTATCTAGTTCTAGTTTTTCTTTACAACTTTATTGTATCATATCATATCATGTCATTTCATATTACATCACACATCATAACATATCATGTCATATCATGTTGTATAATGACATGTCATGTCATTTCCTATTATATCAGATATATTATATAGATGCTCTACAGATGATGATGATGATGTTCTACAGATGTTCTACAGATATTCTACAGATGATGATGTTCTACAGGTGTTCTATGGATGAAGATGATGTTCTACAGATGTTCTATGGATGATGATGATGTTCTACAGAAGTTCTTCAGATGTTCTAAAGATGATGATGATATTCTAGAGATGTTGTACAGATGATGATGTTCTACAGGTGATGATGATGTTCTATCAATGTTCTACAGATGATAATGATGTTCTATCAATGTTCTACAGATGATGATGATGTTCTACTGATGTTCTACAGGTGATGATGATGTTCTACAGATGGTCTACAGATGGTGTTGATTTTCTACCAATGTTCTACAGATGATGTTGATGTTCTACCAATGATGATGTTGTTCTACAGATGATGATGGTCTACAGATGTTCTATTCTATTCTATTCTATTCTATTCTATTCTGTTCTGTTCTGTTCTGTTCTGTTCTGTTCCGTTCCGTTCCGTTCCGTTCCGTTCCGTTCCATTCCGTTCCGTTCTGTTCTATTCTATTCTATTCTATTCCATTCTATTCTATTCTATTCTATTCTGTTCTATTCTATTATTAATAGGCTATCTTGCACTGGTTGTTTCTTAAGAATGTCAAATTAGGGACAGTTAGAGGGCTCAGTGGATAGATCACTGGCCCTGCAGCCAGGAGGACCTCAGTTTAAATCTAGTCTCATACTTTTAATAATTACCTAGCTGTGTGACATAAGGCAAGTCACTTAACCCCATTGCCTTGAAAAAGTGGGAAAAAAGGGATGTCAGATTCATCATGGAAGAAACAAACTTCGTAATCATTCTCCCCATATCTGACCCTCTTCTGGTCTTTCCTGTTAGTGTTGAGGGCACCACCGCCTTCCTGGTGATGAAGATAAATTCAAATTATTCTTTTCTTCTAAATCCTCTTTATCCCACATATTCAACCTGAAGTTCAATCTTGTAATTTATGTTTTCTTTCCCACAATTGTCTTCTCTCTACTTATAATGTCACTATTAGGGATCACTCCCTTATAACTTCTCATACTTTTTTTACTGTGGAGGTTCAGCCATTCAGTTATGACTTTTTATGACCCTGTCAGATTTTCTTGGCAAAAATGTTAGTGGAGTTTGTCATTTTTCTCCAATTTATTAAGGCAAACAGAGATTAAGTGATTTTCCCAGGGTCAGACAGCTAATAAATGTCAAAGGTTGGATTTGAACTCAACTCTTCCTATCTCTAAGCATAATACTCTATGTACTGAGTTATCTTGCTTTTCTAACTTCTCACATGCACTATTACAACAGACCACTAACTTGTCTTCTTCCCATCTCAAATGTCTCTCTGCATTAATGCATTCTCTACTCATCAGTTAAAGCAACTATTTTAAAATGTAAATTTTACAGGTCACTAAATAACTTCCACTGTCTCTTTGTTACTTCCAAAATCAAATATTATGTCTTCTCTTGTACACTGTCATTTCTCATACATGGAACATGATCTATTAATTTTACGTTTTTCTCTGAATTCTTCTCAAGCTTGGCTGTCTGCTACTCTCATCTCCATTTCTTAGTTTCCCTGACTTCCTTCAACTACTACCTTCTGCAGAACTTTTTATCTTCCCATCCTTTCAATGTCTTAATCTGAAATTACTTTCCATCTTCTCTGTATTTTGTATATACATAGTTATTTAAATGTTCTCAGGCAATATTTTTTTTATTTTACATTCAAATGTAAACTCCTTGTGGTCAGGGACCATTTCTTTCTTTCTTTGTATTTCCAGAGCTTAATGTATTTCTGACTCATGGTTTAATATTGACTGACTGACTCATTTACCAAAAATCACAGACTTGCAGTTTTAAAGTCAGATTAAATTTCAGTAATAACTATTAAGTCAACCCCTTTCATTTTGCAGATAAAGAAAAAGAGACTCACAGAAGGTAAGTGACTTGTCAAAGGTCAGTCAAATAGAATCAGCAATCTGATGTAAAGCTGGTTTCTTTGAGTCAGTACTCTTCATAGTATTTCATTCACTTTAGTCATGGATACACTATTTGCCCAGTACATGTTGAAAATTGCTAACCTCTAATAGTTTCAGGGTTTTATTTCATTTTGTTTTACATCTGCAAAAATGAGATGATGCTATTTGCTTTACCTACCCTGTTAGGTTCACTGTAGGGTTCAAATGGTATATCTTCTGTGAGTTGAATTATAATTCATACAATGCTATACATTTATTTAACTTTCTTTGTTAATGATCATGAAATGTGCCAGTTCTCTCTGTTGTAAATAGCAATGATTAATCCACTCTATAGAAATGGATAGATAGAGGAATGAATGTGGTAACTTGATATTCAAGAAGATGTTTTAATTATTAAATTTCCAATGTCATGTTGTTTACCTGTGATTTACATCTCATTAAATCATACTACATAAAACAAATCTCATCTGATTTAGTATTCCAATTGGTTGGATTCTGTTTATTTGATGTTTCATATTGACATTGGATAGTTAATACCAGAAAATTAAGACCAACACTTATTTATGCTATTAAAAAAACCCTCTTAATTTATTAGTTTTTGAATTACATATAAGGAGTTCTTTCAACATTTATTCTTTTGCAAAGTTTTGAGTTCCACAATTTTATAATCCCCTCCTTTCCCGTGCCCCTACCCATGGTCACAAACAACCTGATATAGTTTGTATATGTAAAAATCTCATTCAACACTTTTCTAAATTAGTCATGCTGTGAAAGAATAACTGGAATTAAAGAGAAAACATGACAAAGAAAAAGTATAAAAGAAGGTTTTTTTTTAAATAGATTAGCTCTGTTACTGAACTAATATTTAAATGTTTTTATAAAGAGCAATATGCCTATAGAGTTATGCTCCCCACAATCTGGGTATCCCCTCCAGAGAGCAACCTATAAGTGCTTAGGTTATATTGTGAGATTCTTATCCATTTCACCCAACAAATCCTCTCTGGGAGAAGACCAACTATCTTGCTAAGGTCTGGGGCATGGGAGGATTTTTATTAAAGTCTTAGATGAATAAAACTTGAGGGTTGCCCAAAGGAAAAGACTGAGGTACATGATAGACATGAGTAGGCTGAAATACATAACCAGTGAAGAAGTGCATAAAAGAGACAATATAAGTGATATTATCATAAAGATTTTTGATTACAAAAAGAAAGAAAGAATGATCAGTCAGTCAAAGAAGAACAAAGGATGACCAATGATAGCCAAAAAGGTCCATTGGTTTTAAAAACCATGTCAAGATATCTGGAGGAAAAAACATGCTATAAATAGGCACACATATATTTGAGCACATATATAGAAACTCTAATGTATGTGATTGATAAAATGATAATGAAGGAATTGAGCACCTTTCAAATAAAATGGAATAAATAGTATTAAAATAAATGAAGATCAATGGAAAATGACCATGGGGAATAATATATAAAGTTTACAAAGTCAATATCATATTTAATATAAAGTTGGTCAATTTAGCATGGAGGGAAAATAATTTAAAGTAACAAAGAAAAACCTCATATACATCTAACAGCCAGTCATTTAATATATTTTTTCACTTCTTAAAAAATGTCATTTTTATATCATATATTCAAGTGCTTAAAGGATACAAAAGATAGAACATTAAGGTATCACATTATTCATGAAAAGATAAAAATAATAGGCAAATTTTATATAGCATTTAAAGGTTTTCAACACACAAATATGCATATTTATTTACATTATATGTGTGTATATATTTCGATGTGTATTCTCAAATAGCAATAAATACTAGATATAGCTATATAGTGGGAGAATCAAATGACACACGTATAATATTTTATATTATATATACACAAAATAACAACTGTATGAGGTGTCAATACTTTCTCCATTTTATATATGTTGAAACTTTAGTTTAGTAAAGAAAGTGGACTAGTTGTGGCTAGGTGGCGCAGTGGATAGAGCACTGACCCTGGAGTCAAGAGTACCTGAGTCCAAATCTGGCCTCAGACACTTAATAATGACCTAGCTATGTGGCCTTGGGCAAGCCACTTAGCCCCATTTGCTTGCAGAAAAAAAAAAAAAAAGTGGACTAACTGATATACCAGGGTCAGATAGTTAGTATCGGAGGCAGAGTTTGATCTCAGGTCTTCCTTACTCCAAGTTTAGCACTCTATCCAGAACACCATTTATCTACCAAATTTAAACTTAAAATTGAAAGTGACTATGATATTATTACTATTTTTACTAAGAGATTAATTATGATATTATGTGGAAGAAAAACATGTTACATAAATATTCTGGGAATCAAAAGTCATGAGCTCATGTTATGACTCCAATATTACCTTCACTTTATTCTGTATACATCTTCTGCATATCCACTTATTTTTACTTTACCTCTCCCATTAAAATGTGAATCTTTGCGTACTGGTACTATTTTGTGTCTTTTTTATGATCAGTGTTTAACACAGTAAAAAGAACATAAAAATAAATATTTCTAACTTGCTCATGGTCAAGTTTCAATGTCTCTGAATATACATGCCCTTGTGTGTAACATCTAATTATGTTGAAAACCAAATGACATGATCTATATATAATATTATATTAAATTTTATTATTATCTTTGTCAATAGAAAATAATATGAAGTAGCACTTAAACATCTTTATGGAGCTTTAAAATATCTGACAATTGGATAGATTTTAGTTCAAGTCTTCTTAAACACACACAGACACAGACAAAAACTCTCTCTGTCTCTGTCTCTCTCACACACACATGTGCATGCACACGCACGCACACACACAGATTTATATACTTAAGAATGTTAATCATTCTTTAAATGAATAGGTCCCTCTAAGAAGGAAGGAAGGAAGGAAAGAAGGAAGGAAGGAAGGAGGGAGGGAGGGAGGGAGGGAGGAAAAAAAGCTTTGATAAGCTTTCCACATATTTTGTACCAGAAACTCTGCAATTGCTATACAAATAATACCTAATTTTAGTCTTACAACTCTGGGAAACAGGTGTGATAATTATTCTGATTATATAGTTAGGGAAATTGAGACAAAGATTAAAGTAACTTGCCCATGGTCTAAGGCTGCTAAATAAATATCTTAGGTTGTAAAAAAATTATTTTTTTAGTTTTTTTTTTTTTTTGTAAGGCAAATGGGGTTAAGAGGCTTGCCCAAGGCCACATAGCTAGGTAATTATTAAATGTCTGAGGCCGGATTTGAACTCAGGTACTCTTGACTCCAGGGCCAGTGCTCTACCCACTGCTCCACGTAGCCACCCTGATAAAAATTATTTTTTAATTATTTATTTATTTTGAATTTTACAATTTTTCCTCTAATCTCGATTCCCCTACCCCCACCCCCACAGGAGGCAGTCTATTAGTCTTTACATTGTTTCCATGCTACACATTGATCTAAATTGAATGTGTTTAGAGAGAAATCATATCCTTAAAGGAAAAAAATAAATAAAATATGAGATTACAAAATTACATAATAAGATAATGATTTTTAAAAATTAAAGTTGTTAAATTAAATTAATTAAACAATTATTAATCTTTGCTCTTTGTTCAAACTCCACAGTTCTTTCTCTGGATACAGATGGTATTCTTCATCACAGATACTTCATAATTGTCCCTGATTGTTGCACTTATGAAATGAGCGAGTCCATTCAGATTGATTATTGAACCCATGTTGCTGTTATGGTGTGCAGTGTTCTTCTGGTTCTGTTCATTTAGCTCAGCATCAGTTTGTGCAGATCCCTCCAGGTTTCTCTGAATTCCCATCCTTCCTTGTTTCTAATAGAGCAATAGAGTCATAAAAACATATACCATAATTTGTTCAGCCATTCCCCAATTGATGGACATTCACTCAATTTCCAATTCTTTGCTGCCATAAACAGAACTGCTATGAATATTTTTGTACAAGTGATGTTTCTACCCTTTTTTCATGATCTCTTCAGGGTATAGACCCAATAGTGGCATTGCTGGATCAAAGGGTATGCATACTGGATGAAATAACTTTAATAGTGAATGGCTTCTGATCCAATCCTGACAAGGTTTAATTGTTTGTTAATAAAAAATAGTTTAGGGGAAGCTAGGTGGCGCAGTGGATAGAGCACAGACCCCGGAGTTAGGCATACCTGAGTTCAAGTCCAGCCTCAGACACTGCATAATTACCTAGCTGTGTGGCTTTGGGCAAGCCACTTAACCCCATTTGCCTTGCAAAAACTAAAAAAAAAAAAAAAAATAGTTTATTTGCTTTCATTCCTTAATCAAGTCTTCATTGTACTAAATGTTTTTTTCACATCCTCCTTTATGATTCACTTAGTTTTATAGAATTTATAGTCATATAAATAGTTCTTGCTTTCCAAAGGAGATTGTTAACATCTTATTTGGAGAGTTACTCTGTTAGTACTTGAAATTGTTGTTTGAGTATATGTGTATACATGTATTCATGCACGTACTGTGTGCTTTGTTGGCTAGTGGGAGATAGAGCCAAGATGGAATATGGTTTGCAGGCCAGGTGAACTTTTCCTAAATTCCCTTCCCAACAACTTTAGAATAACTCATCAAATGAAATTTTAGAGCAGCAGAAGCAACAAAAGGTCAGAATGAAGCATTTTCCCACCTAGTACAACTTATAATTATGACCATGGGATGGATCAGCCACAGACTATGTAGTGGATTCTACAAAAGTGACAACAGCAGCAGCAGTGGTAGAGAATTCTGGAGCTCTCAGTCAAGAAATTATATGGAGAAAGAAAATTCTTCAGAAAACGATTACAGGCAATACATTGATAGCAGTTGACTCTGATTGGTAACTCTATTTCCAAAATAAATTATGTGTAATAGTGTCAGGGCAGAAAAAACTACTTGTGGTCAATCAGAAGGGAGTAAGACTGTTAGGAAAGAATCAAGAGGAGAATTACTAGTGCTTGTGGTTGTCAGGGACCATGTGACCACTCTTGGTAATGACCACAGACAAGACTGGGAGAATAGTGATCATGCTTCTTCCCAGATCACATCACACGGTGAAACATTGAAGACATACATATCTGTCAAAACTAGCTTGGAAAAAAGCAGAATAAAAACATCTGAAGTTTGGGACAGTGGTTTTTCACCCTCAAAAGGAGCTAAGTTAAACCTTAGCATGTTCAAAGTCAAGAAATAAAGTTGACTGAGTTAAAAAAAAAAACTAAATTGACTATATAAGCTATTATGATGCCAGAGAAGATGAAGTGAAACTTATGAATCTATTGAACCTATGAAGTAGTTTGAGGAGAGTTAAATTAAAAATAACTGGAACATGAAATAAATGATTAAAAAAGGAATGTAGACATTATATTTCAAGGAATTAAAACAGCTAAATTTCCTTGCTCCTAGATTGAGAGGACAAAATTCAAATTGAAAGGAATCCACCATTGGCATCCTGAAGCAAAACTCCTAGTAATATTATCAGATTGTCCAGTTGAAGGAAAGAAATATTTCAAGCATCCAGAAAGAAATGATTCAAATACAAATGAGTCAAAGTTGGGATCACATAATCTTTAATAGTTTCTACATTAAAAGTGCAGGGGATTTGGAACATGATAATCTAGAAGGCAAAGGAGCTAGTATTTCTTTTAAAAATTTTTTTTAAAGCAATAGGGTTAAGTGACTTGCTCAAGGTCACACAGCTAGACAATTATTAAGCATCTGAAGCTGGATTTGAACTCAGGTACTCCTGACTAGGATTTCAAAAAAGAATAACATATTGAGTAAAATTGAGTTGTTCTTAAGGGGAAAATGGATATTTAATGAAATAGAGGATTTGCAAGCATACCTGGAAAAAATGACTGGAGATTAAAATGAAAGTTGACACTCAAATACAAGAATCAAAAGAAGTATAAAAAGGTAAACAGGAAAGAAAAATCATAAGAGATTCAATAAAATTAAGGTATTTTCATGCCTATATGAAAAGAGGATACATGTAACTATGAAGAACTTTATTACTATAATAGTAGAATTCTACAAAGGGCATGGATATGAGTCAGTTTTGTTGTGATGATTTTCAAAACAACTAAAGATCAGAAAGAGGGATGAACTGGGAGAAAGAAGCAGTAGAATAGAAAAACATTCTTACATGAAAGAGGCATGAAAGAGCTTTTATAGAGGAAGTCCAAATGGGGTGAAATGTGATCCTTCAACATCTCTCTCTCATCAGATTTGGCTCAAATATGCAAGAATAGACACACACATACATACAAATATATATACATTTATATACACTCAACTGAGTAGATAAATCTACTTTATCCATTAGAGAAATAGGAAGGACAGGAGATTAAAAACTATGGGGGAGTGATAAAAGAGAAAGTCGAGTAAGGAATGCAGTAGTCAGAAGGAAACCATGCTCTTGAAGAGGGACGAAATACAAATAGAGAAAGGAAGGGAAAAAAATGTGGAAAAGAATTGCACATGAGTGTTCATGAGATCACCTCACTCATAAAATGGTTGTTGATAGTAAAATGGATTAGAAACCAGAATCCAACAGTAAGTTTTTTTAAAAAGGTAATTTTGAAACAAAATGACACACAGGGAGTTAAAGGACAGAAACTGAATATGTACTTCATCTGAAGCAAAATAATGCAGAAATACCAATCATGATCTCAGACAAAGTAAAAGCAAAAAAATAGATAGTTATTAGAAATGATCAAGGAAACTACATTGTTTCTAAAAGGTATCACGGTACCTATATCCTCTGGATCTAGGAGCAAGGCAGTTTTCACTTTTTTAATTTCTTGAAATACAATGAAGTAAAGTCAAATATTTTTACAGAAAATTTCTCTAATAAAGATCTCATATTTTAAACAAATAAGAATCTGAATCAAATTTATAAAAATGAGAGCCATTATCCAATTGATAAAAAGTCAAAGAATATGAACAGTCAATTTTAAAAAGAAATAAGCAGTCTATAGTTATTTGAAAAAATGTTCCTAATTATTAATATGTAGTAGAGAAATACAAAGACAAATCTGAAGTAACACATCATGTCTATCAGAAATAGCAAATCCAGCCTCAGACACTTATAAATTATATAGCTGTTTGATCTTGGGCAAGTCACTTAATCCCATTATCTTGTTAAAAAAACAGAAATGGCAAATTCTGAAGGGAATGAGGAAAAACAGATTTCTTAATAATCTATTGCTTGAGTGGTCCAACTATTTCAGTGAACAATTTGGAATGATCTATAAATATGACTACTAAGTCTATACCTTCAAATTGATGAAAGATAGAGGAAAAGGAACTTTATGCCAAAACAATATTATAACAGGTCTTTTATCGTGGTGAAAAAGATTTGGAAATTAAGGGGATGTTCATTAATTGGGAAATGGTTGAAAAAGATGTGACATAATTGTGATAAATTATGGTTGTGTTATATGAAATTACAAGGGGTGTATTCAAAAATGGCAAGAATTTTATGAACTGAAGCAAAGTAAAATGAAAAGTACTAGGAGATGACAGTAAAAACAATATTACATTTATCATCAAATATGAAGAACTGTGTAGTATGATCAATTCAATCGTCCAAGAAAATTCCAGAAATTCATGATGACAAAAATTCTATCCACCTTCACAAAGACAATTGGTGATCACTGAATACAAATTGAAATATAATTGTCTTGGTGTGGCTAGGTGGTGTAGTGGATAAAGCACCGGCCTTGGAGTCAGGAGTACCTGGGTTCAAATCTGGCCTCAGACACTTAATAATTATCTAGCTGTGTGGCCTTGGGAAAGCCACTTAACCCCATTTGACTTGCCAAAAAAACCTAAAAAAAAGAAATATAATTGTCTCATTTTCTTCATTTTTTTGCTTTTTTGTGATATTACTAATACTGAAATATTTTACATTATTTCACATATATAATTGATGTCATTTTAATTAACTTCCCAATGGATAGGTGAGGCGCATAAAAGAGACAGTGAGGTGCATAAAAGAGACAAACTTGGAATTAAAAATTACAAAGAAAAGAAATCAAAAATAATTATTTAATTATTTTTGGAAATTATGGAATTTACCCCTGTGCAAAAACAATTCACATTATATGCTATAAGAAATATTTTGACCCATGTCTTAAATCAAGCTAATACAGTCAGAAAGGAATATTATTAATTGAATGTCTCTGCTATTAGAGATGTCTACAGAGTTAATTTAAATAATCTCATTAAAGTCAATAATAATTTTGATAGAATTCAATGGAGATTTTCCCTATTTCTTATTAGTATGCAATTATTTATATTCAATTGAGCAAACCACAGTTTTAGCTCATGCATATATGTAAGGCATTTAGCACTTTAAATTTATTTTCTGTTTGAGTGTTTGTGTGTGTGTGTGTGTGTGTGGGAGAGAGAGAGAGAGAGAGAGAGTAGGTGTAGACTCTTTCTAGACTTTTATGGGGACATGATAGTTTTTAAAAATATTTAATGGCTCATTATGGTTGTACTTTGCTAGAGAGAGAAGAGGCAAAACCATTATGTTAAAAACATTTGGAGATTTAGGCTCAATATAAGAAAACCCTTCCTACTAAAGAAGAAAATGGAAAAGGAGGAGGAGGAGAATGAGAAAACAGAAGAAATATCTCTACCTCCTGAGGAAATGATCAAAACTTTTGAATTAATATAGTCTCTTCATCAGGCTCTATCCCAGCTTTCTTGTCTGACTGATTTGTTTAGAATTCTTGTTTTGTTCTAGACACTAATGACCTATTGCATCATGTCCAGTAGATCATACCTGGTCATGCTTAGTGAACAAAAGACATGTCAATTAGCAGAAAGAAAATGATACAATCAGCTACAGAGGGACTTCAGTGAGGGCAAAGGGAGCTATTGTCAATGCAATTATCCGTCCAATAATTTTCCATGAGTGATTCTTAATGTTGTTCCATTTCACTCATCAGCTGCTCATCTTCTGGCTTTCATTTTGCACAAGACTATTGGTCTACCTGAATTTTACACACAAATTTTTAGCTAGATGTTATATGAGGAAAGGAAAGAGGAACATCAAGGGAATCATACAGATAAGGTATTCTCAAACTGAGTGTCTAAATATAAGGGAGCTCATGAACTTGAAAAAAAAAATTAATTCTAAGAGAAGATCCACAGACTTAAGCAGACTTCCAAAAAATCAATTACATCCCTCCACATACACACACACACACACACACACACACACACACACACACACACACACATACATAAACATACAAACACTATAAGCCCCTAACCAAAATATGCAAGAACAGCATCATATTGATGTCAATATAATTCAAACTTACCTAATGCTATAAAGATTAGAAAGTATTTATTTGTTGCCTTTACAATAACCACATGAGATAGTTAATCCAAGTATTATCCCCATTTTCAGAGAATTAGTAGACTAATTTAAGTGGCTTACCCCTGGTCATAATCAGGATACAAATTCTAGCTGTTCCGATTTTAAGTCCAATTAGGCATTTTTCCCATCACACTATTTGTCTGGGCTTCTATGGATTTTAAGTGGCAGTGGTTGTGTGCTAGATTATTCTGACTCTATAATTCATGGGAGAAAATGGATAGAATGTAAAGGAAATGAACCTTTCTTCAAGTCTCACCCCCAATATTTACTAGTATGGCTTCTCCTGTCAGCAAAAGTTACCACCCTTGAATATTTTTAGGAGTTTCCTGTTAATGAATCTTTGTAAGTCTCAGTTTCCTTGTCCCTAAACTTCCCTTATCTTACAAAGTTCTGTTGAAATTCAGAGAGATGATATGAAATGTTAAACCACTATATAAATAATGACAATCATTGTGCAACTGTTTCATTTAAATATATCCATTCACAAGTCAAGACATCACCTTGATGATTTCATTGATCTCCCTCAAAAGCAAAGGAAAAGTAAAAGCAACAACAGCAAAACAGCAGGAGCAGCAGCAACAGCAATAGAACCTACAAGTAATTTGCAACTTTCAGATAATGTACCCCTTCACACTTAGTGTGGTTGTCCTTCGTGACCCTGTTATCAGCTTCACATCCAAAGGCTTCAAAACTTAGTAGTGTCAAAAAATGACCACCCCACTTCATCCACAAGTCTTAGTTTTCTCTCCTGTAAAATTAAAGAGTCTCAGAAGAACATTGTACACACTAACAACAACACTGGAAGATGAACAGCTATGATGGACTTGAACATTTTAGCAGTTATAATAATCAAAGACAATTCTAAAAGACTTGTGATAGAAAATACCATCCATATCTGGAAAAGGAACTTTGGAGCTTAAATGTAGATCAAAGCTTATAATCTTCAGTTTTTAAAAGCTGTAATTATATGTTATGTCTTTTTTTCTCTCTCTAATTTTTTCCCCATTTGAATTTAATTCTTCTTTCACAACATGATTAATATGGATCTTTGTTTATCATGTTTACACATGTATAACTTATATTAGCTTTCTGTCAGGGGAAGGGAGAGAGAGAAAAATGTAATACTCAAAACCTTGCAAAAATTATTGTTGAAAACAATCATTTTATGTAGTTGATCAAATAAATAAATAAAATGTTTAATAAAATTAAATGTTCCAACTATAAGACCCAGAGATCACTCTTTTTCAACCCTGTGATCTGATTTTCTGTCTCCTTTTTTCCTGTCTTTTCTGCCCTTTTCTTTGTGCTAAAGAATTTTTATTTCAATTAGGAGAACAGAATGGAGTTTGTTTCATTCAATTTCACTGAAATTATTTTAGTACCATTTATTAGGAGCCAGAAGCAGAGCAAGCTATATTTTCATTTCTGTGTTTCTATGACTCTCAGTTCATTTGATACTTTCCTACTTTCCTTTTCAGTTATTTCTTCAAATAATAGTCTAAGATCCACAGTGATTTGAAGCTTATTTCAAGAACACAGAATTTTAAGTGAAGAAATTTTAATTTTGGTTATTTTCATTAACATTTAGAATTCTTCTAACTTATAAACTAGTTCAAATTAGCTTCTTCACCTTCCCCCCTCTTCCACATTTTCTTTCCCCTAGAAACTTTCTTGGGAAACAATTGTGGGTACAGGAAATAGTCACAGATCTACTCTTAGATCTCTATTTATAGAAAACTTGACAGGAGAATAAGATAGAATATCTTGGTAGAAATTTGCTTACTAGTGTTCTTGTGGAATTTTTACTGAAAATGGGACATATTTAGAAAGATTTTTTAATCAGGAAGCTTTTATGGAAAAATAGAAAAGCATGAGTCTTAAGTTTATGAAGTTTATTTCTTCAAATAGATTATTATTTAAAAATAGCCTTAGACAGCTTCTCAGACTTTAGTTAATAAACAAAGTAACTGACAGTGATTTTCATCACAAATTCTTATAGAAAGATTGATGAGGTTGGAACCCAGTATTCTCAATTGAAAACATTGAAAAATCCATTCAATATTACTGCTTCTTTGAAAGACAGTCAGAGCAGCAAGCACCTAAGGGGTTAAATGCATGATTAGGAATTTTCAAGTATAGGGTGAGTTTTAATTCTTTCTAAAGCCAAATTTGTTTTCCCTATCCATCAATTAGAATATCTGTTACATAATGGTATCAAACAGGACAAAGAAAATATATATTGAAATTATAAAACATGCTTCCTGCCATCCTTAAGCTTGTTAACTAATTACATATTTAGCTAAAATATCAGCAATGCATTGCTAAATAGAAAATCACACTATATGTTACAAGAATTTGGTGAAGGAGGATGTAAGTAAGAAATGAAAAAAGCTGCTAGAGTTTGTTGGTCTTGAATCAGACTTTGGAACATTTGTACAGGTATAACACATCCTCTGGTTTAGCACACTATATCCAACCCACATATTTGTCATTGTTGTCCAGTCATTTCAGGTGCATCAAACTTTCATGACCCCCATTTGGGGTTTTCTTGGCAGAGGCACTGGAGTGGTTTAACCATTTCCTTTTTCAATTAATTTTGTACAGGAGGAAGTGAGACAAAGTTAAGAGACTGTCCCAGAGTCACACAACTATCAAGGGTCTGAAGTCAAATTTGAAGGATGAATCTGTCTAATTTCAGACCCAGTACTCTATCCACTGTACCATACATACTACATATATAGTAGAATATTTTGTTGTTTCTATAGCTTAAGGATTCTTAGAATTTTTTTGATATTATAAACTCCTTTGATAATCTGACAAACCTTCTTGTGATAGTATATTATTACTATTTTTAATTTAAGTTTACTTGGGCAGGGGAGGATTTGAAAGATAAAGAATAATGCTCTCTACTTGTTTAACATGATTGTATATTTATAATGTATATTTGTTTACTTGCTGCTATGGAAGAGGGAAAAGGAAGGATGGAGAAATATTTGGAGCTCAAATCTTCTTTTTGTTTGTTTTTTCTAATTAATTAATTAATTTTCATCCATATGCACATGCATATTTTTAAGTTACAAAATTTCCTTCCACCCTCCTTTCCTATTTCCCTCCCCTCAGTGGCGAACAGTCAGGTTAGCATTGTGCTTACATATTTTGATAAACATGTTTACAAATTAGTAATTTTTGCTGTGAGGAATAAGGATTAAGGAACAAAGATACATAAGAGATAATTTTTATTAAGAATTCATCAGATTTGGATGCAATTTTTTGTGTGCATTGGTTTTTGTTCTGTTTTGTTTTTCTTCCTCTCAATGGGGAAAATATAGTCTAAGTTCTCTGGACTGCTGAGAAGGGAGCTTAATAAAAAAGATTATTACTTCCTTCAGGCTTAATTAAAGTCTCACTATCTACTAAAAGGCACTGTCAGCAGCCCTTCTTTTTTTTAAAAAAAATATTTATTTATTTTGAATTTTACAATTTTTCCCCTAAACTCACTTCCTTCCCCTACCCCCAACATGTTAGTCTTTACATTGTTTCCATGCTATTCATTAATCTGACTGGAATGTGATAAGAGAGCAATCATATCCTTAAGTGAAAAAAAATAAAGTATAAGAGACAGTAAGATTACATAATAAGATTACATTGTTTTTTTTTTATTAAAGGTAATAATCTTTGGTCTTTGTTCAAACTTCACAATTCTTTCTCTGGATAAAGATGATATTCTCCTTTGCAGATATTCCAGAACTGTGCCTGATTGTTGCACTGATGGAATAAGCAAGTCCATTAAGGTTGATCACCCCTCCCCATGTTGCATTAGGGTGTACAGTGTTCTTCTGGTTCTGCTTATTTTACTCAGCATCAGTTCAAGCAGATCCTTCCAGGCTTTCCTGAATTCCTATCCCTCCTTGTTTCTAATAGTGTTCCATCACAAACATGCACCATAGTTTATTAAGGCATTTCCCCAATTGATGGACATTCACTGTATTTCCAATTCTTTGCCAACACAAATAGGCTGCCATGAATATTTTTGTATAGGTGATGTTTTTGTGATTTTTCAAAATTTCTTTAGGGTATAGATCCAGTAGTGGTATTGCTGGATCAAAGGTGATGCACATTTTTGTTGCCCTTTGGGCATAATACCAAACTGCTCTCCAGAAAAGTTCGATGAGTTCACAGCTCCAACAATGTATTAGTGTCCCATATTTCCCACATCTCTTCTAACATTGACCATTGGTCCTTTCTGGTCATAATGCCCAATCTGAGAGATTGTAAGGGGGTACTTCAGAGATGTGTTAATTTGCATTTCTCTAATAAGTAGTGATTTGGAGAAATTTTTCATTTGACTGTGGATTGCTTTGATTTACTCATCTGTAATGCCTTGGCATATCCTTTGACATCAGCAGCCCTTCTAAATTCATTCTGTTTACCTCTTAGAGTGTCTAGAATTTGTCATATATATATATTCTATTAGCTATACAAATATCTATATGTGTAATAAATTACTATTTATGTGTATATTCTATGAATAATAACTATATATATATATATATATATATATATATATGTACTTTATCTATGTCTGGATATAGGCCTATGACTTTTTACTTTCTATGTATCCAAGAACACAGGAGTGATTTAATAATTGCTTATTGACAAGTTAAGAGAGGATCCATTCTAACCTAATGTCTCAAATACATTGAACCCCCCTTAACCCTAAGAAAACATAGATTTTTTTGGGGGATCCCTGTCTTTAAAATTAGTTAATCAAGTGCAAAGTAGCACAAAACATTAGAATTGAAGTCAGAATATAGGTAATTGACCCCAGTCTCATCTTTAACAATATTTTGCCTTTGCATAAGATACATTACCTTTGTTGTGAACCTTCCATATCTGTCAAATGGGAGTAAATATTTTAAAACTAATTACCATTTAGGGTTGCTGTAAGGAAGTCATTTGTAATCTGTAAAGTACTACATAGGTGTGAGAAGTCATTGTGCTATTTCTTGGAGAAGATGGGAACTAAATTCTAAAGAATAGGGAAGAAGGTGAAGTTGGATCAGAGAGCTTTCTAGGCATAGGAAATACTGTGAGTTAAATTAGGAAGAAAAGCAGATTATGTGTTTGAAGAACAGAGATAGACTAACATGAATGAGGATTGGGAAAAAATAAGAAATATCTTGATAAATGTTGGGTTGCAGTAGATAGTAAAAGATGTTGAATGTCAAGCTAGAGACTGATTATTAACCATCTGAAATAGGGAGCAACCAGACATTAAATCATAGAGTCAGTGGGCCAAGTCTAGTCATAAAGGAGATTAACCTAGAAAGGTGCTATTAAGAAAATGATCCTTGATGTTCAATCAATTATAAACTTACTTTAATCACCTCCTCTTTTAACCCACAGCATGATTATGTAAAGAAGTTAATTGCTTTTGCCTTAACTGTATTTTTTGCCCATTTAGATCATGAGCATTGTGACTACTCCTTTGAAATATCAAAGGACCAAACCTGGAAGAATTTGTTGGAGTAATCAGGTACAATAACCTCATTTTATCAGTGAGGAAATTGAGATTTTCCAGGGGATAAATGGCTTATTATAAATTCATATAAACAACAGATTCCAAATTTGAACAGTCACCTATTGGAAACAATAGTTTCCAAATCCAGAGCTCTTCCCTACATACTAAGTGTCAAAAAAAACCACATTTTTTTTTCACAGAAAAATAACTAAATGATTTGGAAAATTTAGGCAGAGTATAAATATCAAAGTTCTTTAAGGACAACTATAATATATCCACTTTATTACCTAAACTTCAACCTTCCATTTCCTACATCATCCCTGAGAGGAGAATTTTTATCCTTCAATCAGGTTGAATTTTATGAATTCAATTTGAATTTTATTAAATGAACTTTTTTTTTAAATTTTATTTATTTAGGGCAATGGGGTTGAGAGTGACTTGCCCAAGGTCACACAGCTAGGCAATTATTAAGAGTCTGAGGCCAGATTGAACTCAGCTACTCCTGACTCCAGGGCCTGTGCTCTATCCTCTGCACCACTTAGCTGCCCAAATTAATTGTTTTTTTTTTTTAATAGTTCACAAAAATTAATGTTTGGGGTCTTATTGACTAAAAGAGATCTCAGGCAGTAGAATATGGATCCTGACATCATAAACAAGGACAGCCTGACCTCAGAACAATTATTCTGAGATTATCCTCTTAGGAAGGGAAGAGTAAGTACTAGAATAATTGTCCAGATGTAATTTTGTAAATAGCTTGTGAGAAAGACAATATGGTTGATGAAGAATTTAAGATGAATTGTTGGGTCTTTGGGAATTCTTGACCTGCTGACTGCTTAGTAAAAATTGAACATAAAAATTTGCATCAGTGAGGAACATAAGTCCAACTGTTAGCACAAGATGATTAGGATATAACTATTTGCTTGAAACCAGGAGCAAGCTGCAGATCTATAGAGAAGTATTATGATTTATCCAAAAAAGGAGAATATTGATTGGTTATCCATTGATTCCAGGAAATAATATTAAATTGCATAATATCCCATACAGTTTCATTTCATTTTCTCAAACCAAAAACAGGTTTTTTTCATACTATTTACTAGATGATATCCACTGCTAATCTGACTAGTTAATACAACCAAATTTTCAGTGTATAATCAAGAATTAGAAAATATATTCATAGTTACAATAAGATGGAATCCGTGTGCTCATCAGTTGTCAATGTTACTACAGTAAGTTCTACTATAAAGCAAATTTCAAAAAAAATCTAAATTTGTTCAGAGATTGATAAAATAGAGAACATTTGAGATTTAATACCAACATTCTATGTACTTTCTTAGCTGGGAAACTGTGAGCATGCAGAAAACAATACCTCACAATAACTCAATAACTCACAAGCAGAATCTCTTTCTAAGTATGCCTGAAAGCAAACTTTAGATCTTTGTCAAGGTAATGTGCTACATGTATTTCTTATTTTCTGGTTCAGTAGGAATTGTGAACAAAGAACTACTCCTCACCATCCTTTCCTGTGCTCCCAGCCTCAGTCCCTTCTTTTGCCTTGACCTTCTGATCAGCACAACCTGAAGCACAAACTTATTATCAGCCCCAAATTACCCATGCAGTTACTATTTATTATAGCATTTACATATTTTAACCATTTAGCAATTAAAAAAAAACTGTGCTATTGTTTTTTTATTTGGTTCCTATTTTCTCCTTTCCTTTATCATTCTCTAAATACTTCTTTGTCTAATTCTTTCCCTTTAGTTCTTTTCAATTTCCTATCAGTTTTTCAGTTTCTAAGTTCATATTTTGAAATTCAATTATAAATAAGAATTCTTATTATTATTGTCATTTCCCTTTATTTATAGTTAAATTAAATGTTAAAATGGGCAACAAATCAGTTGAAATTTTTGTGAAAACAATTAATAATTAGTTGTGGGTTTATCACTACAGTAAATTTCTGTTGAAATGGAAACCTGTGGGTTAGCAGATCATGACAAAAGAATTAGAGTCTTCGATTCTTATAATAATTTTACAAAATGGCGGGACCATTTCTGATGCTATGTAGCAATAAAATCACCATTTGGGGGTTTGAATTGTCAAATGATAACCCCACTAATCCTAACCCATGTTTTACCCAGGGTTCTTCAGACCGATAAAGCATTTTAGTTCAAAATAATCTCAAAACAGCATATCTTGTTGATAGAAAACCTTATTTGGTTTCTCACTTCAATTGTTTCTAAATAAAGATGATCCTCTAACTAAAATTTGAAAAACTGGTAACAAAATAGCAGTCCCTGCCTTATTTTTAAACAGTTTTCAATTGAAGGAAAATTAAATGAACCATTCACTGTGAGAATTACACTCAAATTATACTAATTGGCAAGCCAATTATGGGGGGGGGAAGGTGAGAAGAAATGAGTTGTTTGCATCTCACTAAAAAGTCCCTTCAAATCTGAGTATATTCTGCTAGCTTTCTAAAACAAATAAGGAATTACTCTCTCAAATATCAGTGAAATTAACAGTGATTACTCTGTTACTTCATAGCTTCAGGAAAGTACTACTATTATTTCTAATTGATCATCTAAGACTTCTATTTCCACCAAAAAGGAGGAGAGATGTTTTAAATATTGTTTCACTTCCTGAAGTAGAACAAACTTTCCAGAGATAGAGCAGAAAGAGAAAGTGCTGACCTTAAGAGGTGCTCTCCAGAGTGCTGGAAATTTTTCAGCCTCTTTCTAACAGGAGGTTTTAATGATATTTTTTTTTAAATATAGTTTGCTATATTTGCTCAACTATTACACTAGCTCATTATTTTTAAAAAATGTTAAAATCTAGACATATTCTTCATGTAAGTTCATTTCAGGACCTGCTTTTCTCCTGTAATGACCATTCTTTGGTAATTGTCTTTCCATTTCTGTAACTACCATTATATTTCATTCTCTTCATTCCTCTAATTAAAAAGGTCTTAAATTATTATGTTTCATGTACTCCTTTGAAGGCTAATGAAAACTACAAATTGCTTTTCAGAACAGTGTTTTAAATTTAAAAATTACTTAATTGCAAGGAAACAAATTACCGAAAATATTTTTGCATACATATATGCAAACATACATGGATTTTTATATAATTATTTAAATATTGTGTTTATGTGTGTCTGTATGATAAAGCAGATGAAGAATACTGATTTTTAAATTCTATTTCATCTTAGTTACTGTAATTTCTGAATTAAATTCATTTTATTTATACCAGAGTGACTATTGGAAGTATATGAGAGGCTAACAATAAATTAGAGCTAATTATAACAAAAGATTTTCATATCCTCTTCAGACACAGGAGTCAAAAAGAACAAACCTGATAAACTTAAGACATTCTTCCTGATTATTGTTATATTGGAGTGATGGCTATGATTATTATGCTTTTATCAAGTCAGGTTCTAGAAAAGAGCAATCACAGGAGAGAATTTGTCATTCCAATAAAAGTTAAATCCAGTTAGATTTAATGAAAAGCATATGTACTAAGAACAGGAAGATAATATATCCAGAAGACATCATCCTATAGCATAAGAGGTCCATCTCTTTGTGTGGACTACTGATGCCCTATGCTTGGATCCTTAAGGATGTTCAATTTCCCCACTGAAGGTGAATTTATTTGTGGGAAAATATACCCCATGTTTGGGTGGGGGGATTGTTAAATTGAAGGTCTTATCACTATTATTGTAATAAATGTCTTTTCTTCGAATCATTTATCTCCTCACATTGAATAGGAAAAAATAAATATAGATAGGAAAGAAGGGGGATGATTGTGAAGCCTGATTTAATATTGATGTGGATTCATAGATACAGAATAGTTCACTGGGAACCCAAAAAATGTTAAATGAGAAAGTACCATAAGCACTATCTCAGTAACTCTACCTGAGTCTAAAATTTACAGGAGGAATCCAGATCGATGGCATTGTACATAGAGAGATGGGAATGGAGTCGTGAAGACCTGGGTTCAGTTCCCAACTCTGACACATATTAGCTGTATGACCTCAGAAAACTACCTTAAGCACTCTCATCCTCTCAGTTTGCCTATCTGAAAATGCGAAGGTAGGATTCAATGACCTCTATAGTCCCTTCTCTATATCCATCATGAGGTGTTTAGAACATTTAGGTAGCACAGTGGATAGAGCACTGACCTTGGCCTCAAGAGGACTGGAGTATCAATCCAGCTTCAGATACTTGACTCTTACTAGTTGTATGACCTTGGCCAGGTCACTTAACTCTCATTGCCTTGCATACAGGTTCTCTCCAGTCCCCCTGATTCATATCAGACCACTGGACCCAGATGTCTTTTGGAGGAGAAAGTGAGGCTAATTACTTAGCACAGTCCCCCTCACTCAAATAAAATTCATGTGCTTGTCATGGTATCATCTCCCTGATGTTGTGGTCTTTGAAAATGAAGAACAAATATTATTGATGTGATTTAATATGTAAAATAAAAAGAACAAAACACAAAAATGTAGTCATGAGTTCTATTTTTAAGCTGAATTATTGAATTCAAAAATTTTAAATACTTCAGGAAATTTTTGTGGCATATGTTGCATTTGGGTATCTATTCAAATATTAGGGAATAATATTGAATTATTAGATGCTATTCAGGCTCACTCAAATAACCCAGGCACAAGAAAATTTAAATAGAAATACCTGCAGAAATCAGAGGCAGGGTGGCCTGTAGTTTTGCTCATTCAATAAAAAGATAATTGCAGAATTTTATTATAAAACCTTAATATGTGGACTAGTGAATTCAGATAAACCTTAAGGTTCAGAATCAGACTTTGATGTGGAGTTGTGTAAATTGTTCTTGTATTGCCTCTTTTGTAAATCTTTTAAATGGCTTGGCAAGGTCAGATTACTATGCTCCCAATGTTATCCTAATTAACAATAGAGGATAACAAAATTTTAAAAAAAATATATATATATATACACACTATATTATTATGTGCCTTATTTAACTAGCTTACTCTTTAACATTTAATTAGTAAGAATTTTAGCTTCTGTATACTATATCGTATATATTATTATATACAAAAATATGACTACATATATACTACTATAGTTACTGTATTACTGAACATGTCAAGAAGCAAGATATTGTGTTCAAATAAGTGTATACATATGAAGAAGTTCAGGTTTGATACTACTAACTGATTATAATATTGTATATTTGTATTTTTATTTGTAGACTAGGATGCCAGTGGTATTGTACATTAATTTCTTTCAGCTTACAATTCCTATTCATACAAGAAAAGAATGTATTTTAGAGAGAAATAGAAGAAAAATAAAATATCAAGAAAAAAGATTAATAAACCGGAAAAATCTGAATATATATATATATATATATATATATATATATATATATCCTATTTTCCACAATAAGAGTGTCTATCCACTTGGATAAAAGACTAAATCTTTCATGTTTTGTTTAAGGTTTTATTAAATTATTTCCAAAAAAAATTATTCTTCCTGAAAAAATGGATTTTCAGGCTCCTTTCCACTCAGAGATTTTTATCATTCTGTATTTTTGTGAACAAAAAGGCCTAATAATGAAGAAAACAAAGTCAGCTGTTAAAATCTCAATTACAAGTGAAAAGGAGAGAATGCCTGTCACTAATGATTCAAGCACCAGGTACTAATTAACAACATACCAAAGCATTGAAAGAACAGGCAGATATGATTATTTAGCCATTGCTACTAACTTTTGAAAGATTATGTAGCATAAGATGGGCAAATCAGGAGCAGGTATACATTATCACAATATTTGAATAATAATAATAATAATAATAATAATAATAATAATAAACAGCATTTATAAATTGTTTCAAGTTTTGCAAAACACTTTCTGATTACCTCATTTCATCCTCACAGCTCTAGGTGGGCATTATTGTTTTCTCTTTTTACAAAGAAGGAAAGTGAAGTTGTGAGAAGTTAAGTGAATTCCCCAGGGCCATACATCCAATATTGTCTGAGGACAGATTTAAATTCAGGTAATCCTGAATGCAAGGCCAATACTCTATCTTCCCCTTGTCTCCCCGCACCCTTTTCTTACTAAAAGAGAAACTAGAATCTCAAAACATTTTTCTCATGAAGTCTGTGTTTCATACAAACTATCCTACAGGCTATTCTTTGCCAGAACCATTTCAGTACTCAACCACAGGTAAAGATTTCAAGACTGATAGGCCAGAATATGTAATTAGACTGATAGGAAGGAATGTGTAATCCGTTAACCTCCCTCTATTGTTTTCTTTAGTTCTGGTCAAGCCTCCTTTCTTTTGTTTGAGTTCTCACAAATGTTTTACCATTTCTTCTAATTATTAGTACTTTGTCTTTTACCAAATTACTTTATATTTACTTCATATATATTTTTGTCTATTTATCCATGTATATCTTATTTTACTCCCAAAAGAATTTAAGTTCTCAAGGGTCAGGACTACTTTCAGTATTTTACTTGCATCCTGAGTTTCTAAAAATAGTCTGACAAATAACAGATGATTAATGAATGTTTTTTGAATTGAAATTACCTGAATATATTCTTGGATATACTGAAATACTGAAGGTGGAGTAGAGGTTACAAATATCCAGAGTATATTGGAAAGAATAGGCCATGAATATTTAATTAATTTTCTTTATGGAAAGGGCAACCAGACTGATAAAGCGTGAATGTTGTGGCTATAGCTTATCTAGACTTCAGCAAAATATTCATAAAAATGTTTATCCTTAAGGATGAGGTGGAAAGATTAGGATTATATGACAGAATAAGATGATAATAAGAATTAGAAGATAATAAGACATAGTAAGATAATAATAAGATAATAAAATTTAATGATCAAAAAGAATCACTAGGGTCTTAATGTCAGCTTAGAGAAAGTATCATGTTGGAGTGTCTGAGATAAGTGTATTTGGTAATAAGATGCTTAGTATTGTGGTTAATGATTAGTATAAACACATATTGTGGCTAATGGCATCAGAAAACATTGCAATACATTATATAGCAGACTTGGAACTGAAAAAGGCTACAACAATGTTCCAAATTTTATAAAATAAAGTTTAATATGATCAAAAATAAATTTTATTTTTTAAGTTTAAGATATGGAACAGAGATCATACAGAACTACATCTAAAAATAAATCTGGGAACATCAATGGCCTAAAACTCAATAGCAATCAATAGTACTTAACCGCTGAAAATGAAAATAAAAAATAAAAATAAAAATGTACTTAACTCCTGAAAATTAAAAAAGAAATAAATAAAAATGAAGACTTCTTTTAAGAGAGGCAGAGTGTAAAACTTGGTCCTGGTCAGATCACTTCCAAAATATCTTAACCATTTCTACATGAGACATGATATCCTGAAGTATTGTCTAGATGGAGTAAAATGATGCAGGACCAGATGCCTTGTCATATGGGAAATGAAGATGTTTAACCTTTAAGGGAGAAATATAGCTCTCCAAGTCTTTGTATGGTTGCTATATGCATGAGGTAATAGTTGTTCTGTTTGACACCAAGAGCAAAATCACAACAGTCAATTGTCGGTGTGTACCTGTGTGTGTGTGTTTTTCTTGTATCCTGAAATCCTGCATCCTTTATCCTCATGCTCAAAATATGTTTGTATCTTGAAACTTATGATGAAGCATATTTATTATTAATGCAAAGACAATCGTTTCTGTTTTGGGAGCCATTTAAAAATGAGGTGTGATTGTCTCCAGATGTAATGAATTTTCCATATTTGAAGGATTGTAAAAAAAACCCTTAGCTTTGATGAAAATATAATAGAAGGCATTTGGTGTCAGGAACTGGTTGGATCAGATTACTTCAGAATTCACTTTGAACCCAGAGTCTCTTACATTCCTCAATGAGACAAACTATGTGTTATATAATCATTTTTTATTCCTTCCATGATAAAGAACTTCTAATTGGAGACTTTTTAACACCTTTCTTCATGGCTGTTTTCATCTATGGCTAGTCTCCTCCCTGTAACCAATGGTTTCTTTGTAGTAAGACATTAATCACTGAAATAAAAGGAGATAAGTTAGGAACAAGAACTCAATAACATTCTCCAAGGAAGTAAGCAGAAATTTTCCATACCTCTTAAAATTTCAGTACCTTCTAGTTAAATTATAATTGAGTTTTTCCAGTTGATGAACATTTGTCCTTTACAAATGTATTCATTATATCTTTAGGGAAGTTGCTTCCCCAAAGTCTTAGTCTTTCTAAAATTTTCTTCAAAATTTAATGACTGTAGTTCAGGTTAAGAGACTTCTCTGAAGTCAAAAGACTAAAAGAATTACTATGACTTACAACCCAATCTCTCCTGACTCAGTCTGTTACTCCTCAAATACAGTACAGAATAATTTTCTTTGGAAATAATTTAATAAAACCTTAAACAAAACATGAAAGATTTTGTCTTTTATTCAAGTGGACAGACACTCCTATTGTGGAAAATAGGATATATTTTCATATTTTTTCAATTTATTTATCTTTTTTCTGACATTTTATTTTTCTTCTATTTCTCTCTAAAATATATTCTTTTCTTTTATGAATAGGAATTGTAAGCTATTCAATGATCTTTCCATATTTTTATTGAATATCAAGATTCTGGACAAATATCAGATTATAAAATCTTAGTGTTAAGATTCTACCCATAAATCTTTCCATTTGAACACTTACAAATAAAAATTCATGTTTCTTTTTTTCTTTTGCTGTCATTCTTTTTTCAGAAACTTACATCTCAGTGGACACATTTGATCTTTTCAAGTTAAATTATCCTTCTTATGAGAATGAGATAAAACATGATTTAGGCAGATGGAATTTCTGGGATTTATCTGATCTGCTGCCATTTCAAATACTAGATAATTATGGAATTCTCCCTAGATAAATGAAGAACAAAGTAAAAGACATTATAACTAAACTTCAAAGTGTTTTCTAAAGTACATGATGTATTCTTCAAAAACAGTAGATAGCCATGTAAAGTTACTTTAAAACATTTTTAAAAACTACTAAATTAACCTTATTATGTGCATTAATCATTTTCATTTACTCAATAATATCACTACCTTCTGAACTATCATGACTATCATAAATCAATTAAAGAAAATTAAGAACAATAATAGTAAATATCAGCCAAAGAATTGAAAAAACATTGAATTATAAAACTTGGATTGTATTCTCACTCTATTTGTCAATCAATAGTCAATAAAGATGCAAAAATATAAAAAAGGCAAAAATCTTTTCTGTATTCAGAAATCTCATATTACATTGGCCATGTTACATTAAGCTGAAATTCCAATCAGAAAAAATTGGGATGGTATTGTAATGAACTGTGCACTAAGAAATGCCAAAACTCATTAGTCAAATTCCCTTGCTTTACATATGGAGGATGATGCTGAGATTATACTCAATATTACACATAATACTTAATATTATGAATTCAGAGGATTCACTCTCTGAATCCTGTCCATTACTAACACAATGCTCCAGAGGGTCACAAAGAAGTATAGGAAGTAAGATTTCTCTGAGTATTAAGTACTTTGCAAATATGAAGTATGAAG